>NW_020799760.1:0-29393 GCF_003590095.1 Trichoplusia ni
TAATATCGATATTTATTTTATATTAGGTTTTTTATTTATATATATTATCATAGTAACAGAAAAAACCATTTGCGAAAATGCTATATGCTAAGTACTTAAGGATTTGAAGGACTTATATTAAAATAATAAACATAGAAAACATTGGAAGCGCCGTAGTGCCACTAATTAATCTTACAAAAGCAAACTCAAAGTTTCAAACAACAAAGTTTATTTCATGCGGGTCATCGCCATACTTAGTAATTAGCAATGGAACCAGTTAAATCTAATATGGCAAACTAGATGGCGCTAGTAGTCTTTCAGGCTTCAATATTGATACTCTTGTAAAATTGGAATTTTTTGTAGTTCAATTTTAAAACGACAATATGACGTATAAAATATGATTAGTAGAACAAGGTGGAAACAAGAACAACAGTTTAACAATGTATTCAATTCAATATAATATATCACTGTTATAAAGTAAACTATCTGTGTAGACTGAGTACCAAGTTTCGACTCAATCCGTTTCAGTGGTTATTGCTTGTATATATCTATCGTGTATAATATTAGAAGAATAGTGCAATACAATATTAGTAGGATTTGGCTATAATCGTTGAACCAAGCCTTATAAATTAAATTAAATTCTGCATTCGTTTACGATAAAGAATATTCCTTGAATGTTCTAAATGTACATTTACTTTTAACAAGTCATTCATAACTTAGATTTGATACTCCTAAGTGAGATACAATCTCGGATTTTGTATAGAGAGCATTTATCTTATTTTGGTCCTTTATACTAGAATAGAAGCTAATATTTAACTACTAAAGTAAGCTACGACTATGTGTGTCCTTGCAAAGAAGCCAACTTCAAGACTTCTAGGCAAGAAATCTTATTTTTTACTCATTAAAGGTTTATTCACTTGAATTTCTCAGGATATTCCAACTAGTCAGTCAATTCATCTCGCGGCCCTGCCGCTGCGTCAGCTCAACAAGGATTCTACTCTGCGCGACCTATTGCGGTAGAATCCTTGCGTAGGCTAAGCGTTTGTTTCATTCACGAATGCTAGTCCTGACTTTGGCTGGTCGTTTCTTTTTGTCTTAAACAAATCTTTGTCATCAGTTTGGGTATACGTTTTTTAATGTTTCCATCTCACGAAAGTTTCTATAATAATTTACCTAAGAAAAATGTATTCTTCATAAATTGAGTCCGTAAATCACACGCCAGAACTTTAATAATAGACCCTCAACCTCAAGAAAATGGACCGAAACCGGTCTATTTTTACTGATATACAAAATGCAAGTCACAAAGACGTAGCCAATATTTTCGTGTACGGTGGAGAGGGTGTTCTAACCCTTTTAGTCTCGGTCGGGTGACGCGCGTTTTCTCTCATATTTTGATGTCCCAAAACAAAATTGGTTCGGGATGAAAATATGGGTATAATGTTTGGTTTATGAAGACTTATACCTAAGTACTTGTTTTTTGGGCTATTGGAAAAAAATATAAACTACACTATAACTTACTATAAGCAAATATCTTCCGCAAACTTAAAGCTGTATTATATATAATATGAAAATTTTACCTTTCATGAAAATAAACTAAAAGTTTTTTGACAAGTCCATTCATTCCTGCTAAAAATACAGTTATTTAGTTTTCCAAATTGAAGGCACAAGATTAGATCGAATTAATCTGGATATTTTTAGAACAAAATATATCCCTTATCTCTAAATTTTTGGATGTAAGATTTTGACCTTCTTCAATCTAAGATGAATATTCAAGTTTTAAAAGTATTTTTGTTATCATATAGATTTTGAAATCAGAGAGATTTTACACAGCTTTAATTAAAATTCAAAATAAAATTACTTAAGGCAGGTGCACGTATTTGAATTTCAAATTAGATAATGAAAATAAATAAAAAGATTGGGAAAATGCAAAACAGTTTGATCGAATAAATGCATAAATGAGAAAATAATCTTAAGCATTTTATAATACTAGTATTTAATAAGAATTTATGCAAATTAGGTAACGACAATATGGTTACTTTTTACTTGAATTTAGGATATTTTTATTCACCTGATTCTGTAATGAGGTAGGAATTTTAGCTTTTATGTAATATATGAAGTGAATTCTTAATTTTAATAACGTCTAAGAATGAAATCATACATCGCTATTTTATTTTGTTTTTACTAAAAAAGGGACAAAGACTTTTATTTTCCACTCATTGAATTTAACCCATTCCCTAGTTTACACCACAAAATTATTGCAGAAAATTCTTCTAGTACTCTCACTTCTCAACGTCATCATCATACAGAATCCATTAAATAACTTTCCGCTTTGGGTTGAACGGAAAGGAGTGTCAGTCTTCTAATGACTAAAACCCACCCATGTTCCTTCCTTTGCCCTTTGTGTAACCAATTCTTCTACTGGAAGACAATTCTCCTCATATATGTCGGGTAACAGACCAGTGATCAGTCACAGTCCGCGCTCAAGCAAGGAAAGCTAAAAAATATAAGAATTTTTAACCAAAAGGTTCCCAAAGAAGTTGTAGTACAGTAATATTCAAGTCATAACTAAAACAAGTTTAGACCTATAATCTGAGCTCACAGCGGCTACAGGATTGGGATCCGTTATTTAAATGTATCCTACAGCAATACGGTGCCAAAGCCGGTTGTTCTCGTTCCAATATTGGAAACATCTACATTCGATACCGAATTCATTTCCGCCGTCTACCGAGCCTCGGTATCCGTTACAGACATGCCTGACTACGTTAAGGGGATGATTTCTTTATATTTTTGTTCGTTTTCGTTACCAAGATACAAAATATATTATGTTATTTTTATAACAATGTACCATGAGGTATTTATTGCCTGGAATATTTTCTTGACGGAAAGGATAACGTTACAAAGAAATCGGGTGTGTGAAAAGTGTTTAGTAATCTAACAGAATCTGTGAATATTTCGACTGTCTACCTATTACTTTTCATGAGATACACTTGGTGACAACTGATAGATGAGCCTCAGTGTATCTGAGAGTAGCCTCAGTTATAAAAAATCATTATCGGGATTGCTGAACTAGTTTTGGTCCCAACCTAACCGAAATCTTTAATCATGATCCGAAGTGATAGCTTATATGAAACCCAATAAAAACGCGCGAAAACCGTTGAGTTACTACAAAAAGGACATTTATTAAAATAAAATTTTCCTTAACAGCAGTAAACTAATTTGAAAGTTTTTCTCAGTTGCTCAAGTTCCATTGCGGTGCAACCCCTGCAGTGTTTACGACTGCGCTAATGAAATCTTTGCGTGGACATTAATGCAAGACAAAGTTTGCTCTTCATTACCGTTCGTTGCTGTTTTTTATAGAAAACTTGTTTCTATTTAATATTATTCGCTATGATATGATAACGCAAATGAGATGGTTTTTCTTTATATTGGAGAGGATTTGTACCGTTATTTTTTATGTTTAATTTTTTCAAGCCATTCTCTTTGCATCAGTATTGGGAAAAATCTCTATCACTATCGCATCATTGACCGCGTAAAATAAAAAATGAAATTACGTATAGGAAATTGTAAACAATATTATTTGTTTATATTTTTTCTAGACATAATTTGTCATTATAATTGTTACAAACGACAAGATAATTAGACTATACAGTTCCCGATAATACCTTTCCAAAACCACCGACTAAAACTCTCTTAGGCTAGAACCAGTTACTGGATCCTCGCTTAAATCAAGTCTAAACCCCAATATGTTTGCACAGAATCTGTTCGGGAAACTGCAAACTGTCTTAAAGTGTCATTTTGTAAGTTCGAATGACGTCAGGGTTTGCCGGAGTGATCTCATTTGTAAGAACGATCTGGCCGCTAAAATGGTGTTACTGGAGAATCAGATAATTTGGAAATATGAATAATGTTTTTATTTTATACTTTCTTGTTGTATAGAGACGATTATATAAGCTGCTATTGCTGCTATTTCCTATCACTACCATGACGGCAAACTCACCTGCCCTCAATATGCTCGGACTTTATCGCAAAAATAGGGTACATTATCCATCTACGGGCGCATGATCGCCAAACTACGATATTGAAGCTGAAGCGGACGCCATGGCCGAAATCGGCCGGATTTCCGGGAATTTCTAACCCAAATATACTTCGATGATACCTAAAATTATACTCCTGAAACTTTCAAAATTTATTGGCAGTCTAAAATAATCCGTATTTTTCGTCGAGGAAATGATTTAAGACTGAAGTATCATTAACATAAAATCCAAATAAATCAACTGGAAATTCAGGAAATGAATTCTTATTATGATTCTGTCAATGCGCCATTTTAGGAGCAAATGCCAGTAAAACTAATTCAAAACTTGGGTCGCTTTACGTGAGGAATATTATGTTACTTCTATTTGCCAATAAAACGCGTTGTGCACTGAACTTTGCTTGTGGATAGAATCGAATTTCCATTGAATGATCGGAGACCTTGGAAAGGTAAATTTGGTTTTATAGATATCGGTCGCAAGTGAACATGTTATTTGTTTTAGGAACCCGTTATTCTTTTATAGTCTTTGCAGGTGACTGGCTTGGCTGATCGATAGTTTGGTAAAGATATGTTCATAAAGAAACCAGACGTATTGATCATATTATACATATATGTACAGTATTAGTAAAAATACGAAAACGACGTAATGTTACATAGGCAAAAGAATATTACCATTATGTTACGTTTTAAAGTTTAAGACACAAGAACTTTTTGAACTTCAACAGCGAGTTCGACACTTACTTTGGCGCTTTTTATTTCGTCTGTCAGAATGTATCGAAACCTTCTATTATTCAAATGATGTACCTACCTACTGGTGTTTACTCTATAAAGTTCACTGCTATATTGTTGGCCATTTTCACCTTCAAAGGGGAAAATTAGCCATTATGAGACAAAGGGTAATAAACATCATTATTACCTGGAGTAATTACAGTAATATTACCTCACAAACTTCTATAACTACGAACGAGGTTAGAGTTTCCAGCTTATCAACGTTAGCTGATCTTATAAAGTGTTGATTTTGGACAAAAATGGGGTAATATAGGAAAATAATGACGTCATCCGTCGGAATCTTATTGGACGAAATATTGATCTGACTTTCACGTGACGTCTGTACGTCTCTCATTCTTCTAATTATATATACGGCCTATATTAATATATTAAGGTGAGTTATTAAGTTATTTAGGTTTTTATTTAAGAAAGCTGAATAAAATTTAATAGTAGAAACGTTTTCCAAGGTAAGAAGGGCTCGTTATTACTCTTACTGGATTCGGATTCGGTATCCTCAGCATTAATTATAATTTATTGAATAGAATACCTAGCAATTTTTTAGGGTTTCGTACCCAAAGAGTAAAAATATAACCTCATTGCAGACGTTGCGCTATCTTAATCCTAATAAGGATTTTAATCCTTGTGTCGCGGGAGCTTTTGCCAACACTCAAGTTACATGCGTAAGGACACCCAGAATAGACAAGCATTCCTGGCTCGCAAAAATGCTGGTCGCATACAACCAGATTAGGTAACGGGTTGCTACGGTGATAAGTTTGTGTGACGAATTTTGTTGCAAATAGATTTATCTAATATCTTTAGGCTATACAGAACCCTTAGTGTTCCAAAACTACCAACTCACATCTCGCCAGGATTTTTAATATTCTTTTTCAGGAATTTGTCACTAAGATTTCAAAATTATTTTATCCAATACACCCAGACTCACAAAAAGTGGTTAAATTAAAAAAAAATCAGAGACGGTCTACTTCCTTTTAGGAACATCAATATTTGACAGTCAAATGGCAAAATGAAAGTTGTGACCGAAATGGAAAAATCAAACCAAAAGTTTTGTGAAAAGTAAATTATGATCGCAATAATAGATGGCCAGGGAAAGCGTAAGGTAAAAGCACCTATTACGGAGGTATTTCGCAACATTTGAAAGTAAGAAACAAAAATAAGCATTTGTAGGTATTTCTAAAGGTGGAAAAAAATTCTATCGTTAAAATTGGAATTTATATTCTGTATTGCGGTTGAGACTATGATTCTGTTGATGATATTTCTTATTTATAAAAAATATTTAAATAGTCTGGTCGATTTTCCCTAATACGGAGGTACAATTTTGCTCTGATCCTATTACTGCGGTAGATGGCTCCTAATACGGAGGGTCAGAACTTGTATTCATTAAAGTTCCGCACAAATAATATTTATTTAATAATATTAATGTGTTAGTAAAAGTTTTTCCTTTTTATTCAAAATTGATTTTGTTAAATTGCATAATCAAATTAATCTTGAATGAATTATTTCCATTTTGAGTAACTCTGACAATGACATCTAATATGTATGGGACCCAAATACGGCTAGGCCTATAATAATTAAGGACATCCCTCTATAGAGCTACTGTTGTTGAGATCGCGTTCTGTAATAAGTATTTTTTTCATAGTAATTCTGACCTTGATCTGACCTGATCTGAAATTGTTGAGAATCAATAGTATTCGAGGGATTAAATCACTTTCCCCGGCACCCGCAGTTCTACGGAACAACGTCTATGGATAAAACTGAAAAATAAGGTATAATTATACCAAGTTTCATCGAAATCGAACAGTTATTTTTCTCGTGATGCCTGAACATACAGACAGACAAAATAAATTTTAATCACATATTTGGGTTTGGTCACTCGCTGCTGTTTATTTTTTCAATATTTTCAGTGTACAGAATTGACCCTTCCACAGATTTATTAAATTTATAGATAAATGAATAGAACCGTAATAGGAGATCTTAGAACCCTACACTGAGTTACCTGGAAATAATTACCGCCGTAATAGGAAAACTACTCATGTTTTCGATAATCCTAATTCTGACCCATAAATATTTCGATAAACAAAGGAGTAAAAATGCCTAATCAAACATTAACAGTTTTTTGGCTCAGATTTGTAAAACTCAAGTCAAAATTTATACAAAATAAATATTTTGTGATAAATCAAAATACACCTTCCCATTTTTGCCTCTTCTAAGAAACTAACATTTTTTACTCGACAGTTTTCTATATTTAACTAGATTTCCAATTAAGAACACATACCACAGAATATGGTTTTTAAATTATGTGATTAATAATTATTTCAACTAAACTTGAAACTAATTGAATAAGTTAATCAATTGAAAGTTATAAACAATTAAACATGACCAGTACTTTTCCTATTTCGGAGTCATAGCACCGTATTAGGATTATTTTTCAAAATTTGTATCGTATTACGGCGGTATTTTATTTTTAAATTTTTTGGTAAAAAATTACTTACAAATATAAAATAAGCTATTTAAATAGTGAGTGTAATAATAAGAAAATGCTATAAATAACAAAAGAACAAACTCGAACGGCATCTTAATACGAAAAACTTAGTTTCTAAATATTTGTGTATTTACTTTTGTTGTTCCGCGTTTGTATGGAAACACCTCTCACGTCGATTACGTTACAGAGACTGATTGATTTTGTTGTGTTGTCTATGTGCTATAATTGCAAATGTCCGTTAAGTCATAAAGTAAAAGATTTAGAATAAATAGTTTCGGTTTCGGTCTACCTACACTGAATAAAAAGGGAATAAAACGCGAAAATAGAAATACCACCGTAATAGGAAGCGATTTTGACTACCGCCGTATTAGGAGCGTTTACCTTAAATCATTTTTTAATTTTTGAAAACCATGTTCTACCACCTCTACTAGTTTCACAACCTCTTTGGTATTCGTGCATTGATATTTTAATGTTGTACAAGAAATAAAGTTTTATCGAAATTAATGCAATTAATTACATCACCCTGAAAACATTCTGATCGATTTCTAAAATACTACAAAAAAAAAACATTTTTAAAATTCATTTTTCGCTGATGAATTCAAAAACCTGGTTATAGAATTCTGTCGTATTCCCTTTGTAACAATAATGAATACTCCGTTCTTATCATTACGATACAAGAAAGAATGAAATTGATATCGTATCGTTAATACGCCTGGAGGAAAGAAAAGAGATTTTATTACGAATGCGTCGCCTGATACGGAATCAAATTCCTATGGCAAGCGATATCATTTGAAATTACGACTCTCATTGACGATTTCAGCATAAAATTATTATATTTTATGTTGCCTGTATTTTTTTACATCATTATAATTTGATCAGCCGTTGCTCGCAGGTCCACCCACTTCAAATCGAAAATGATCCCATGGGAACCTACAATCAGGATCAATAATCCTGGCTATAAACTATCTATGTACCAAGCGTCGTCTTAATCTGTTCAGTAGTTTTTGCTTAAAAGACGAACAAACATCCAAACATCCAAGAGTCCTTAATCATGAGCTGACGCGGCGGGATCGCGAGTCGACTCGTGATCCCGCCGCGTTTGGATCCGAAACTAGTCGGGCTACCCCGATAAATACGCGTGGGTAAACCGTTACATCATTTAATAATGAATCATTCTCACGATAGTTACTATCTCAGTATCCTTGTAATTTTATAAACGCAAAGTATGTACGTTTGGATGTTTTTTTGTGTTTTAAGCAAAAACTACTGAACATATTAAGACTTTAATAATTAGTAATGATACTGAGATACTATATACCTAGGAGGTATTAATATGATATACAATTTGTAACACGACACCGAGGTACGTTACTCTTTATAAACACATCCAAATTCCATAAATATGCCAAAATCAGAATCAACAAGCTTGCTCACTTTAACATCAATCAAAGGGAAACAATGTAACATTTTGAAAGGAATTTTAATTACCAGTACAGTCAATTAATCATTTCAAGTACTAACAATGTTCGTCTTTGATAGTTTGAATTGATTTTGGGACGCGAACTATAATTATCATTGTGTTTATATCTGTTTTAAGTCACGGGATAACTTCATGGGAAGAGACTAGGACCTTTTTTTTAGGCTTTCACTTGGACATTGGTTCCACACGCAGAGGCTTTGTTGAGAACTTTAATCTAAAATAGGATAGGATAGGATATCTGCCCATCACGTTCATTATGTTTATTGCTAGTCTGCATAGTTTTATGGTTGTTGAAATAACCGACTTTTAGTTTCGAATATTGTTCTCTTTATTTATCGAATATTTTTAAAGAGGTCTACCCAAACTATAAAAACGAAACCCTGTTGCTAGGGGTGACTAAGCTGTACATAACCGTGATAATTAAACAGTATTTTTTTACAGATTTTGCATTTGTACTGAGGATATAAAAATAAATAAAAATCACAATCGAGATCAAACAACTTCAAAAAACAACGACATTTAGTTCATATTTTTCTATAAAACAAATTCCATACTATTCTTTATATATATACTAATTTTATATATATACTAATTTCGCAAACTTCTCAAAGGTCACACTGCTTACTAATATATGCGCCTGAACTGGCCTCAAGCAATAATAATACATTCGCTATAATAAATTGGCCTGTCTCCACATTGTCTGGCCAAATAATGGTTTCTTCGAGTCGAAGGTACTCTCCCTACCTTTATCTAGTTGTATCATGCCGAGCCCTAAGGGCCGCTCAATTTTATTCCCCTCGCTATCCTTTTTCCCTTTACCGGGAACAATTTTATGTGACCGTTTATTTATTTGGCTACTAAATATTTTTGAATTTATGTAAGAGGTTCGAGTGTTAGTATTTCGCTGAATTGGGTTCGGACCTTCATGGTTCATTACTAGTCAACAACTGATGTTTGAGTTAAGAAAACTTGTAGGTTTTCTTGAATGTATGTTCTTTATCAGATAAACTTAGATTAAATAGCTAGATATAAGATGGAATTACAATAGTCTAGAGAAGACCGATTTCAAAAAGAACTAGGTTCTCAATTAGTCAGCTTAAGTGTTGTCTAGAGCATATTTAGTGCGTGCAGTTAATTGTTAGCTCAGAACTTCTTACTGGATAAAGTATTTTGTTGATTCTCTTTTAATCTTAAGTGAAATATCTGTCATTTGGTCCCATAAATGTATCATGAAGTTTTTATTTGAAGTCGGTCGTATGTTTTTGTTCTTAAAACCATATTATCTCCCATTATAATAGCAATAATTTTCAACAATAATTTAACAAAGGTTTACTGATTGTCGAACCAATTGGTGTCCTTAATCATGAGCTGACGCGGCCTAATAATCCTAACTATTCGGGCAATTTGGATATTTACGCGTGAATATACCGTTCCTAAATAAACAATTATATACAATTACTTGGAAATCCTGTTAACCATTTTGACATATTTAAAGGATTACCGATTTGAAATTTCAGGTATTATATTTACATTCTGTGAATCCTACTTTGAAGTTAAATTCGCTTGTTTGAATAGCATATTGTCAATGCGATTGATGCATTCAATTTTGGTATATAAACAAGTCGCTCCGAATATTCCGCTTACCTATACATTATGCAAATTTAGCAGAAACATATATTTCTGCACTTACCATATAAGTAAAATCTTTTGAATATCCTTAGTATGGCTTTTCTGCAGCCGACGCTAATGGATTTAAAGAACCTCTTAGCTTGGCTTTTAGAAATTATTGAATTTTAATTAACAGTAATTTTACTAAGAAACTGTCCGTACAACAATATTCCACGTAATTCGGGGTACATTGAAATGTATGACATGAATGGATAACATGACGTATTGATATTCATTTTGATGATAAATTATGAATATTTCTATGCACTGTTTAATAAAAGCAGGAACATCAATAACTTGTATAAATTAACAACATTTATACACGGTGATTTTTAGTCGTCTTACAAAAGCAGCCCAGTTCATGTATCCAATGACTAGAACACGTTCATGATAAAAAAATAGGTATTTATGAGATTTGAATAAATTTAAAATGCAATTTTTTTTCAATATTATGATGCAATTCTTAGTTTTTTAGAAACATTATCATAGTCGATTAAAAAAAAATCGCGCCTAGGGGTATTTTACGTCGGATACATGAACCGGGCAGCTTTTGTAAGACGACTAAAATCACCGTGTATACTCTAGTATATTAAAACCAAGACTGCCAATAAGACTGTCTTCAGATGTAGTTTCTGAATCGTGAATGGAAATGGCCAATTATCACAAAACAAAAGAAAAAAAAAGTTGCAATACACGCCAATTAACGAAACAAAAAAAAACTTTTCAACATTCGAAAAAAGGACTGCATTTCAGATTCCGTACAGTACAAATGATTGCTAATGGATTCCACAAATCCCTCTATTGTTTGACAGAACAGAATGTCCCAATATTATTGTTTGTAGGAGAACTTAAAACCGCATGCGGCGTATTAAATCGTGTTTTCAGGATAGCCGTTAGAATTCGGCCTGTCGAATAATAATGTAGCGAAAGCTTTGTAGGATTAATTGAATGAATAATGAGGTTTATTGGTGCTTAATCTATAAACAATATAGTATAAGAGCCAATTATATCCGGCCGACATATGAAGATCGCTGATGTTGCACATGAAGCAATAGTTATTGATTATATTAAACTAGGACGCTGATGCATCTTTGACGTCAATTGAAGTTGATCTTAGTACCATAATTTTGTAAGAATATTCATTCCATATTCCTACTTCGAAGTGGAATGGTTATTCCATAGGGTTAATTTTGTAATTTCATTTTCATTAATTAAATAGTTTTAAAATCATTTCGGTTTTTTTTCGATCCTTCGATTGCAACAAACGTAATTGGCGCAGTCGGTAGGATATCCGCGGGATATATCGCACTGTATCTCACATCGATAATCGCGTCGCGAGTCGCCCGGGTGGCTATCAAGCACCGTTCCGGATATCCTGAATCTACGGACCTGTTGCAGACCAGAAGGAGAATCCAAACCTCGATTCACGGAGGAAACCAGAAATGCAGTTACTGTAAGTACACTTGAATCATTCTCGTGTTGTTCCCTTTGAATCTTAAACCTCAAGATTTACCATCCCAGGGCCTCTAGTTCGCGGGAACCTGAATTACACCAGGCCCGCCATCGTATAGTAGATTTAAATAGGGATATCGATTTAGATAATTTAGAATTAGTTACCATGGCTCAAATCAACCCAGACTCTATCTACAAGGCACTTCGCCTTGTCCCGGAGTTCGATGGAAATCCCAACATTTTAACTCGTTTTATTAAAATTTGTGACACTTTAGCTACACAGTATTTAAGTACGGCACCGGGAAGTGAATTAACTAATCAATGTCTATTAAATGGAATTCTTAATAAAATAACTGGGACAGCTGCATGTACTATTAACGCTAACGGGATACCAGAAAGTTGGTTAGGTATTCGAACTGCCTTAATTAATAATTTTTCCGATCAACGTGATGAAACCGCTCTGTATAACGACCTTTCTTTAGCTACTCAGGGTAATAAGACACCTCAAGAATTTTATAACCATTGCCAGACATTGTTCAGCACAATTATGACTTACGTGACTTTGCACGAGACTTTACCGACTACAATAGAAGCAAAACGTGACTTGTATAAAAAAGTCTCTATGCAGGCTTATGTTAGAGGGCTAAAGGAACCATTAGGATCCCGTATACGCTGTATGCGTCCTCCTACAATAGAAAAAGCTCTTGAATTTGTTCAAGAAGAATTAAACGTGATGTACCTGCAACAAAGGGAGCCCCCAAAAGCATCGGTTCCTCCTAGAAATAGCCTTACACATACACCAGCAGCATTCGCTACCACTCGACCTCATAATTTCTCTATGCCAGTATCTACTTGGCCTTCACCAATGGGACAGCGTCCTATGGGACCACCACCTCAAGCTTTTAAATTCCCTGCACCAGTACAATACCAACAACGGGTGCCAAATAATACCCAAAGAATGTTCAGTGCTCCACCCCCGAACTACAACCCCCGTAGTAATACTTTTAGATTACCACCTCGAAACAATGCACCCCAAGGAGCTCAGCCAATGAGTGGAATTCGACACTTTACTCCCAGACCTTTACCACCAACTGATAGGCCAGTGGCCCATGACTGGAGTAAGTTCGGCAATCCGCCACCATCCAATTATTTCAAATCCCGAGAATTGAATATAAATGAATGTGCAAATTACGATGACTCATATTACAACTATTGTAATGAGCCGGAGTACAATTACTATACCGACTATACTGACAGTGACTATGACCCCGGGTTTACTTGTGATTCGACTTATTATAACATGAATAATGACAACTTTGAATCTCAATCTCAAGCCGCCTTAGTTGACCATGCTCAACAGGATTTTCAGGAGGCTTCGACTTCACAGAAACCAAAATAGAATTAAATCTTCATGCACAGAGACAACTTCCCTATATCCAAATCAGAGAACCCCCTTTAAAACTTCTAATAGACACGGGTGCTAATCAATCTTTTATAAGCCCCGAGACTGTCGAAAGATACTTTACCCATTATCCACTAAACTTCGATCCATTTGAAGTAACAAACATACACGCGACAAGTAGAAATAGTTATTCAATAACATTGCCTTGTTTTACCGAGTTCAATGACGCCGGTAATATGAAGCTATTCGTTTATAAGTTTCACGACTACTTTGATGGGCTAATAGGACTAGATTTATTAAATAATTGGGAAGCTCGCATAGATCTGAAACATAATCAGTTAATAACCCGCTCTGCATCGAATCCCATCAGGATGTACAATTCATGTAATGTTAACTTATATGAAGATATTATACCAGCAGGAACTTCTAAAATAATTCGCATTCCCATTGACATCGTAGAAGGCGACGCCTTTATTAGGGAACAAATCTTATGCAATTGTATAATACATGAATGCGTCACCACCGTTGCTAATAATCGCGGCTACCTAGAAATAGAAAACCCGACGCCTAACGACATTATATTCTCTCTCGATCGCCCCGCGCATGCAGAATTATTTAACACCGAGTGCATTAGCACTCAACAATCGTCACGCGTTCAAGATGTTCTTTCCCGCTTGAGGACGGATCATTTAAATCAGGAAGAAAAGGCTAACCTTATAGCTCTTTGTTCTCGCTATTCAGACGTTTTTTATATAGAAGGTGAGGGACTTACATTTACAAATAGGGTAAAACACAGAATTAGGACTACTGACGATGTTCCAGTTCACACCAAAAGTTACCGGTACCCATTTGTACACCGACAGGAAGTTAGGGACCAGATAGGAAAAATGTTGGAACAAGGTATCATTCGACCGTCAGAATCAGCATGGAGCTCTCCTATTTGGGTAGTCCCAAAGAAGATAGATGCCTCAGGAAAACAGAAATGGCGCCTTGTGGTTGACTTTCGTAAACTCAACGAAAAGACACTAGACGACAAATACCCTATTCCAAACATCACCGACGTTCTAGACAAATTAGGAAAGTGCCACTACTTCACGACCTTGGACTTAGCAAGTGGCTTTTATCAAGTAGAGATGGATCCCCAGGATATAGAAAAAACCGCATTCAACGTCGAACATGGGCATTTTGAATTTCTTAGAATGCCTATGGGTCTTAAAAATTCTCCATCTACATTCCAGCGTGTGATGGATAATGTCCTTAGAGGACTCCAAAATGAAATATGCCTGGTCTACTTGGATGACATTATAATCTTCAGTACATCACTCCAGGAACATATGATTAACCTCGAAAAGGTATTTCAAAGGCTTCGAGAGTCTAACTTTAAGATACAAATGGACAAGTCTGAATTTCTGAAACTTGAAACAGCTTATCTTGGCCATATCATTAGTAAAGACGGCATAAAGCCGAATCCCGATAAAATATCTGCCATTAAAAAATATCCCATCCCAAAGACCGCCAAAGAAATCAAACAGTTTTTAGGCCTTCTCGGTTACTACCGAAAATTTATCCCAGATTTTGCCCGTATCACAAAGCCACTTACTCAATGCTTAAAAAAAGGACGAAAAATTGCACTTGACGTAGACTACGTAAACTGCTTTGAAAAATGTAAGACACTCTTGACAAATGATCCCATCTTGCAGTACCCAGATTTTACTAAAGAGTTTAACTTGACGACAGACGCCTCGAATGTAGCCATCGGCGCTGTACTATCTCAAGGCCTTATGAACTCCGACAAACCCGTCTGTTATGCCTCTCGTACATTAAATGAAAGCGAGATGAATTACAGTACGATTGAGAAGGAACTTCTTGCCATAGTTTGGGCCACAAAGTATTTCAGACCTTACCTGTTTGGAAGAAAATTTAAGATCTTTACGGACCATAAACCGTTGCAGTGGATGATGACTATGAAAGAACCAAATTCACGACTTACAAGATGGAGACTTAAACTAAGCGAGTATGACTTTACGGTAATCTATAAGAAAGGAAAATCGAATACGAATGCTGACGCACTTTCACGAGTTGAAATTCATACCCAAGAAACCCTGTCTTTAATAGCAGAAATTGATGAGCTCAATTCCCTAATGGGAAACCCATCAGCATCTATCCTTGAAGAAGCTAACTCCTCGACTGAAACCGTACACACAAGTGTTGAGAACCCAATTTTAGAAATCCCCATAACTGACGAACCGCTAAATAAATTTAATAGGCAAATTTGTTTCACTATAGTAAATGACGTCACGAAACGCCCCGTAGTCTCAAAACCATTCGACACCCACACACGTATAAGTATCCAACTATCTGAATCAAAATTAGAGGAAGATGTAATCAACGCTGTAAAGGAATACGTGCAGCCGAAAGTTAAAACAGCTATTCTAATAAATCCACCTTTGGCTATGTATTCAATTATACCAATCCTTCAAGATAAATTCAAAAGCTCTACACTAAATTTTGTATTAGCTAAAACCGAATTAGAAAACGTCAAAGACTATCTAAGACAGCAGGAGATAATACGACACTATCATGACGGTAAAACAAATCATCGTGGAATTACCGAATGTCAGTTAGCCTTGTCTCGTAAATATTACTGGCCAAAAATGAAGGACCAAATAGCTAAGTTCATAAACGAATGTACCATCTGTGGTCAGGCAAAATACGACAGAAACCCAGTAAGACCACAATTTAACATCGTCCCGCCAGCTACAAAGCCATTCGAGATAATCCATATGGATTTATTCACTGTTCAAAGTGAAAAGTACGTGACTTTCATCGACGTCTTTACCAAATATGGGCAAGCTTACCACCTACGAGACGGAACCGCCATTAGTATATTACAAGCGCTTTTACAATACTGTACGCACCACGGTGTTCCTATGACTATTATAACAGACAATGGGACTGAGTTCACAAACCAACTGTTCATGGAATTCACAAGACTTCATAAGATAAATCATCATAGGATATTAGCTCACTCTCCTAACGACAATGGAAACAGAACGGTTTCACTCCACTCTTCTAGAACATCTTAGACTTCTTAAGTTGCAGCACAAAGAAGAACCAATTATCAACCTTGTGCCCTACGCTATAATCGCCTATAACAGCTCAATACATAGTTTTACAAGATGTCGACCCTTTGACCTATTGACTGGACATTTTGACCCCAGAGACTGTGAAGACATCGACTTGACACAACATTTGTTACAACAGTATACTCAGGTCCACAGGGATAAAATGAAACAGGTATACGGCATTATCAATTCGACTTCACTAGCCAAACGCACCGCATTAATCGAAAAAAGAAATGTATCCCGAGAACCCGAGATAGAATATGCACCCCAACAACAAATATTTGTAACAAACCCTCTTGCTAACAGACAAAAGACTGCCCCACGATATACTCAGGATACAGTTTTAGCTAATCTACCGATCCATATTTACACTTCCAAGAAACGTGGCCCTATAGCAAAGTCAAGACTTAAGCGCGTACCTAAATCAGTAAATTTGTTACAGGATTCTACTAGTAACAATTCTCCCAATAACGCGACCTCAGGAGATAAAACTTGAGAGCCACGACGATGGACCCGGACTCCTACCGTATAGACTCGGACTTATGAAAATGACGACACACCACCATACGTTCATACAGTACGTGCAACTGAGTAACCTAGAATTCAATATTCGTTCACTGAAAACTCAACTAGTTAACTGCCGAAATCAAATGACTAACGACACTTACTCTTTATACGAAATCCAAATTAAACATCTGACTAACAAGCTTGGCAATGTCTTAACACAATTACAGTCTTTAGAACCCAACAGAGCTAAAAGAGGTCTCGTCGACGGGCTAGGATCCATAATAAAAAGTCTAACTGGAAACCTAGATCACCAAGATGCGTTAAAGTATAATGCGGCTATCGCGACATTAGAAGTAAATCAGGGAAAGTTAGCGACAGAATTCAATAATCATGTTAGTATTAGTAAAGAATGGATGTCTAAACATAGCCAAGTACTTTCACAGATAGTCAAAAATCAAGTTAAAATCAATTCGACTTTAGAGACAATATTACAGAGTAACTCAGTTAGAGAAAATAGCCTAATCAAATACGCTCAGTTTGCTCAACTTCTAGAAGTCATCAACGATAATGTAGAAGACTTAGATCAAGAATTAATTAGGATAGAGAATAGTTTAGCATTTATTCGCGCGTCTAGCACGCACCATTCTATGATAGATATAAAAGTATTAGAATCTATGATTAAGAAACTTAAGGATATTTACGCAGAAGGGGAACTTTTAGATTTAGAACTTAGGGAATATTATGATATTATTAAGCCAGGATCATATTACGTAGACAAGAAGATAGTTTTCATTTTTAAATTTCCAATTTTCTCTAAAAATAGCTATGATTTTTATAAACTTTCAGTAGTACCTAACAAACATGCACAGGCTCTTATCCCAACCTTCCATTCCTTGCAACTAACGAGATGTCATATGTGTACATAGAGGCTGAATGCCCGAAGTTGAATAACTGGTACCTCTGTGAGAAAGGAGTAGCTCATCAGATCCGGACCAAAGCCGATTGTATCCAGGAGTTAATTACAAACCAAGTTTTACAGGAATCATGTCATTTCACCACAGTAACTTTAACGACCGAAGCTATGGAAAAATTGGATGACCAACACTATGTATTGTCCTTTCCTCACGAAACGAAAGCACAACTAATCTGCAACCAGAAAGACTACACATCGCTCCAGGGCAGTTACCTTGCTACAATTCCCGTTGGATGCCGCCTGAAATCGGAAGAATTTACAATCTCAAATGACTACAATGAAATTAAAGGACAACCACTAAAACTAATGAAAATACCATACAACGCAGAGAAACATGCCGCCGCTGCTACCCACGTCAATTTGAATTCTATCGACCTCCAAGGGCTACACAGCGTCCAAGATAAAATTACACTACAGACTCCTGTTCACCTGGACCAGCCGCAAATGGACACCCTTTACCACACCACAATCCCATTCTACGGAGTTTTGTTGGCTGCAGGCATAACCATCATCATCGCAATAAGCAGACGCTACCTATTCAAATGTAAGAAAACTACGAAAAAGGACCAGCAACCCCCGGTAATAATTCTGGAAGGAAATAAGAATCCCGAGGATATTCCGGCAACATTTTCACTAAACGTGCTAAAATAGTCGCCGTTCTAAGAGGGGAGGAATTATATCCGGCCGACATATGAAGATCGCTGATGTTGCACATGAAGCAATAGTTATTGATTATATTAAACTAGGACGCTGATGCATCTTTGACGTCAATTGAAGTTGATCTTAGTACCATAATTTTGTAAGAATATTCATTCCATATTCCTACTTCGAAGTGGAATGGTTATTCCATAGGGTTAATTTTGTAATTTCATTTTCATTAATTAAATAGTTTTAAAATCATTTCGGTTTTTTTTCGATCCTTCGATTGCAACAAACGTAATTAGCCTATTTTGAAGTCACACTGTATTATAAAGACGAAAGTTTGTAGGTACATACATACTGGCCTGTTGGTTAAGTGGTTAGTGACCCTGACTGCTATATGGTCGTGGGTTCGATTCCCACCCAGGACAAAATGTTTGTGTGATGAGCACGATCATTTGTTCTGTGTCTGGGTGTAATTTATCTATATATGTATTTAGAAATATATAAGTATGTTTATCAGTCGTCTAGTACTCATAATACAAGCTCTGCTTAGTTTGAGACTAGATGGCGTTGTGTGAAAGTTGTGGAATATTTATTATTATTAATTATTTGTATCTCTTTATAGTCACGTTATTATTATCATACATTTGTTGCAACTTCGCTCTTAGACGAGTTGACCAGTTATGATGGAATCTGATATGGTGTTAGCTGACATAAATAAATAAATGCGGACAACATCACACACATTGTTCTGAACCCAAAGTAAGTTGCTAAAGCACTTGTGTTATGGAATTCAGATACAACGAAGGTACCACAAACACCCAGACCCGAGACAATGTAGAAATGTGAATTTTTACATTGACCCGACCGGGGATCGAACCCGGGACCTCAGAGCTAGCGACGCCTTGAAACCGGTGCGTACGCCACTCGACCACGGAGGTCGTCGAACATCTTTTTATTTACATGCTAAAAACGTAAAATGTGGTACAATGACCAACAAAACTATCTAAATAGTTTGTCTGTTGGATCTTATAATCTTGGAATGAATATATAGGTATTTTCTTCTAAAACTATTTTGCGTAGATGTGGAGTGTGTGGGTTTTTTCAGCTACGGGGCGTAGATATCGAACAAAGCTAGTGAAACACGAATAATACGTAGGATCAAACTAACGATGTCCACCCTATTTCTAAGCTTAAGTTTAATTCATTTTCGGTTATAAAAGACAAGCTTTTTAAAAAAGTATAAAACAATTTACCTATTTAACGTACCTACTGTATACTAATGAATGTATTGATTTAGATATCCTCTAGATATATTGCACGTCTCCAATTACAACGCACGTCATCCGTCTTAATGAATAAACGGCGTAGTCACAGAAACTTCCAAATCCAACTTAATTCCATTTAATATTCATGACGATTTCTGAATAATTTCACGAATGCTTGACATGCCCCAAATTCGTATTATATAATGCCTCGCTTCGTTATTGGCGGAGTTCGAATGAAATAGCATTGAGGTACGTTCCTTGTAATTTTGAGGCGGAAAGATGTTCCTTGTATCGCTGTGCGTGTTCAAATGAGTGTGTATTAATCTGCGTGTGTGTCGACTTTTTTTCGGGTAGACGGATGAATCTATTCTCCACCATAAGCATAGGAAAAGACATGGTGTGATAACTCTTAGTAAGAGAATTTCTACATTTTTTTGCGAAAATTTGATATTATTCTAATTATAAAATTACCAAGTTTATTTAATGTGTGCAGAGTGAACAACGATTTCAAGTACAAATAAATATGAAATCCAATAAATTGGGAGAAATAAAGAAAAGGAAATGAAATGAAAATTCATTACAAAGTTGGTAATACTAGCTCTAATAATTGTGGAAGCGAGATAGCACTCCGCGTGCTATCAAAGAGAGAGAGAACGTTATCCATGGAGCGCCAGCTCGCTTATTAAACTGCAACAGTATAACTCTAAGAGGTGGCTTCACTAAATGCAGAGCACGTGCAGGAACACTCTAGAAGCGTATAGCGTATTCTCTTGAAATGTATTATACAGGTGGTATAAACCCGTGCATTAGTTGTAAGCCCATTAACACGCTGGCTTAGAGCAAGATAAGCGGTCCAAACCTTGTTCCAAAATACAACATTTGCAGGAAAATTTGCAGGTAAGGTACTTGTTTTGTAAACATTTGGTGCCAACTCAAAATGTTTTTATATACGAAAGTGGACTTTTATGGTAAAAATTGAGATTTTGAGAAGAGGTTTTTTTTGGGTTCTGTATCCAATCCGGTGTCTGTCACCAGGCGCCATCTCATAAATAGAGACTATTTATGAGATGGCGCGAGATAGCTTAGATAACGTTTTCAAAGATTATGTATTTCTGATACCATTAGAATAAAAAATAAACATCGAGGTTAAGTAACTTAAGCTACGGACATAAGTATGATAGGGATTCATTTTTTTTAGTCTACTTATACACTTGTAAAAGAAACACTAGTACAAAAACTAAATGATATTTTGACATCGATACTGTAGCATTTTCATTATTACTAAGCTCTGGCCTACTACTTACCATTGTCAATATAAAACCATACGTCTAACAAAACACAATAAAACTGCCATTTATTCACAAAATGAATTGAAAATTCTAAAGTAAAATATTTTTATTCTAACGTGAAAGGTATTCAAAAGCTACTATTGAATATTTAAACAGTGAGCACCGCATTTGAATATCGAAGCTCGATATTTTTATTGCAGCGCTCCGTATTACTGTCGGTTAAAATATAGAGATATTATTCAATTACGGTAACCTAGTAAATGTAATTGTTTTCAGGGAACTTTATTATTATTTGAAATGAAAGTGTGTGTCTTTGGATCGTCTTCTAAGTTTAATAATTAATTTATACATGTTGCTAGCGGCTGCGCTCGCCTGGATGTCGATTTAACACAATCGGATAAAGTCGCCGTTAATCCTAAGTATCAGCTACCTCCCAACCAAATCTCATTGAAATCGATCTAGCCGTTTGAGCGTGAGGAGTAGCAAACATCAACACTCACAGACTCATACATTCGCAAACTTTTGTATTATTAGTGTGATGTACATTTGGAAACTCATATAAATTGAAATCCAAAGTCCTGCTGCTAATGTGTAACTGTGACATATGTACTGGTATTGCAAAATCAAAATCTGACAACCTTTATTTATTTTCGTACTACTCTTTCACGACAAAACCTACATCAGCGTATTCAGTAAAATGTAAAGTGAGGTTAGTTTAATACACAAGATTCAATGCTGGCTATTTTTACCCCTATAATTGTTTTATGAAGAGTATTCTTAAATATTGTTTACGATATATAAGGTTGTTTACTTAATCCATAAATAGCTACTGAAGTCTATTTTTACTTGGAAAATAAACAAATGCAGGCCACATAATACGAATCATTCTCTTCACCGTAAGCTTAATGTCTTAAGACAAAATCCCTATTATATTTCGCGTCTCCTTACCAGATTATCGTAATTGTTTTCGTCTACAATATCAATTTCGAAAGAATTTATTTCTATTATTTGAATACCTTTTAGCTTACCCAAAGATTTATGGATGTCAGACCTTTCAAATTAATTTTCTATTATACGTTTTCTTCATGCCTGCAACAGACATATTTATCGTGTACTATTATTTTTCTTAAAATAAGTGTTTTTGTTGTTTATTATTCAATATATTCTTCCAAAAACTATCTTATGCATATTTTCCTCTCAGTGTTTTAAAAATTAGAACGAAAATAGAAAAGATCATGAATTTTATGCAAATTACAACACGTAATTTTTGTCATAAATAAATTTTCTTATATGACTGCAAAATTAAAAGTTTTTCAAGTAACATAATATATTTCCCAACGAACGTACTGAGCTAGATAAAAAAAATCTTGCCGACTGGTTTAAAACCGTATAATTGTATGCTACTACAAAACAAAATCCCATTTTACCACGAAACATAAAAACTATCCTCATAAAATATTTGAGGTTAAGGGTCAAAATACATAGTTCGGGAGCATCCTAAAGTATGGACGATATAGAAAGGTCGGGAAAGTCTCGGTCAACACCATAATGAGATAGAATTTGTTGTTGTCTAATATTTGTGTTCGGATACGGGTTTAGTGATAATCTACTTTTAGTAAGTGTTGCCTTTTAGATCGGAAACCCTAACACCTCAGCATTCGTATCGATAAAGTTAGATTTTTATGGAGTACGTCGATATTCGGATACCTATGTATTTTCAAGTACTGGTGTTCATCATTGGCCTAGCCTTTTCCCAACTATGTTGGGGTCGGCTACCAGTCCAACCGGTTTCGGCTAAATACCAGTGTTTTACAAGGAGCGACTGCCTATCTGACCTCCTCAACCCAGTTACCTGGGCACACAATACCCCTTAGTTAGACTGGCTGTCAGACTTTTTCAAGCGTCTGACTACCTGTAACGACTGTCAAAGATGTAGGAATAACAGCCGGGACCCACAATTTTACGTGCCTTCCGAACACGGAGGAACTCGTTATGACAAAGATGGTCACCCATCTACGGACCAACCGCGTCAAGCATAGCTTAACCTGTGATCGAATCACTTATGCGGTTATAGCTTAGCCACGAGCTCCTCTCTTCAAGTACTGGTGTTATGAGGGTATATGTATGGGTATACAGGTACACGTATATTGAAGTTGGAAACTGAAGTTGGAAGACGATTTTCTATAAAATTTTGGTACGAATGTTGATATATATTTCAAATGTTCTTTTTTTACTACGGACGTACTTTTAATAGAAGTGTTTTAGACGTCAGTTGGCTTGAGATTCAATGTGTAAAAAATTGTTTGTATAGTAAGTTTTTGCTCATTGTGATGCATTAAATAATGTCTGATATAACTTTGAATTAAATCAGTATTGAACGTAAACGGTATAAATAAAATGTATTTTCTTGTCTGTCTTGTCTTTCTTAAACTGCCTGTAAATATTTTAAACAAAATTCATAATGTAGTTGAAGTAATATACGCTGATGGTATTACATCGGATATCTGGTACGGTCAGTTGCTACGATTTTCGTAGCGCTACAACTGGGCAATGTTTTATTAAACTCGCGTAGCATCGACGTAGTAGTTATTCGATCGAACTGAGCATTATAACAGTGTAGGTTACGAACGTTTGGTATAAAGTCATTTATTCGAAAGTCGGTTATTTGAATGCGAAACACGATGAGCGCGGTTCGTTACGCGACTTTCTGTTCGATAGCTGTTTGTTTATAGAGTTCGATTTTATGACCTACCTGTGGAATTGTTTTATTCTCTATTACTCGAGAATTTAAACCCGTCTTTGTTTTTTTACCTTGACTTTTAGTAGACTTTTCGACGTTAGTCTCAATATTGATTTAAACATCATTATTATGGTAACTAAGGCATTCAAATTAAGTATGAACTTGTTTGCATATGATTTTATAGTAATAAATAACTGACAAACAACGAGTATAACATAAACAGTTACCACAACTAGCCAATTCAAAACGTCTAAGGAAGAAATAAAGTCTTATTAAAACCCACATCCTATTAACCACACATCACATAACATCACTCATTCAAATTCAACCCAGAAAACCCTCATTATTCACACGACGAAACGAAAAGCAATCGAACTGTAAAAAAGCTACAGGCAGCTACAGGGTGGCATCCGAGCAATAGTAAAGAAAAATCAATAATGAAGTGAGTCGACCTCATTTTGAGGCAGGCATCGCAGGTAGGCAGGTAGGGACCGAATAGCGAAGATGGATCATTTGCCCCTGATATACTGCGTCACGTATATTAGGATTATTGTGACAAAGCCCTAAGGGGTCGGGAAAAATGTAGGTATAATAAGTAGGGATTTAGAAAATGTTGGGAGCAAAATTTTTGACTTCGATATATTATTGCATTTAAGTGTTGTGTTTTATATTTATAAAGGTCATAGACCTGCCAGATCGAGAAGCGTTGGATGTCATATTCCTTAATTATTTTCCTTTTCAACCAAGTTTGAAAAGGTGTTTCTCAATAAATATATATTATGTTGTTTAATTTCGGAGTGGATGAACAAATTTCATTGATGTTGATTCTTTTTATTTAACGAGAAATGGTGTCATACGTCCCATAAAACTTTTCACCATGATTGGTTGTATTTTTTTTTGTATTGGGAAATAATACTAAATCTATTGACTATTAAATTGTTCGTTCACAATAAGACTCTTTCTATCTCTATTCCAAATAGTGTTCAACGAATTCGTATACATCAAATTATAATATATGTATAACAGAAACTCAAACCCATGTTACGACATGTTACAATAACATCGCTTAATGATGTCGTGCAACATGATATTGACACAAACGCGTACGGTGCAATAATGTAAGCACACGCTACCTATAATCTCGTAAGTTTGGTATTTGCTAGCTGTATTTGGAATATTATGACGACATATCAAACTGAATGATGTATGGGTTTTCAATGTATGTATAACTATATAATAACGATACAATATGAAATTGTTAGTTAGACTTTTTAGAGAGTGAGAAAAACAAAAAGAAATGAATTTTAGTTTAGTTTTAAACTTTGTGTTTTATAAGTAAATACTGACTTATTTGGTAAACTGGGAGTGTAACATTTTTTATAGTAAGAGCTCGTGTATCTAGAAAACCAAGACTGCTAACTTAGAAGGCAGGTTTAGATAGCATAATCATTCACTAGTAGTTGCATCTTGTAATATTGCGTGCTCACAAATGTCCGTTGAATCTATGTCATACATTCAATTTCTATTCGTGAAAACCTGTCTCTTTATGTTACCCTATTTTTACCACTTTTTCATGTTTCAAAACCAACAACTACAAGAGTTGTTGGTTTTCCTTCACAAATAAATAAATCATAAGCATAAGGAATAAGCGCGATCGAAGAAGCTGACTGATACCGATATTTTAATGCAGCTCCTTAAATGTAATGGAAACAAACTTGATATTTTGTTATATAACAAAATGAAGACAGAATATTATTAAATTCAATGTTACTGGTTTCTATGAAGCGTGAATTTCCACTTTGAGCCGTGACGATATGCATTTAGTGACGTCAAAATAAAGTGTAGTCCGAAAGCAATGCAAATATTTAATGGACAAAGTTAAATAACATGTTACTCAACTATTTTCATTAAAAGTTCATTTTATAAACATCACAATGAATGTATAGACGTTTGAAGCTGTTTGTTTGCATTTTACGTTAAATAAAGCCACAATTTCATGTTTGTATAGTTTTGTAACAGGCGGAAAAACAATGCACGGAACAAATGCATGAATATTTTAATTATAACTCGTGCTTGAATATAAGCAACGTCATCAATATTTAAATGCTTAAAACCTTTTTCTCTGGGT
Source organism: Trichoplusia ni (assembly GCF_003590095.1). Lineage (NCBI taxonomy): Eukaryota > Metazoa > Arthropoda > Insecta > Lepidoptera > Noctuidae > Trichoplusia > Trichoplusia ni. Next base: position 25,952 of record NW_020799760.1, read on the forward strand.
CATAGTGTGGCTACTATCCATTGGAAAATGCTACTAGTCTAATAGCGACGTTTAGGTTCGTAAGAGAGTACTGGTACAAAATATGGCAAATTAGTGTCTTTTTTTAAATCGGTTTCACTCAGAAAAATCACATCTAAATTTACACATAAGTTTTATTTAAATTAATACATTGGTAGCACTTTAAGGCACCTTGTTTTAACACATAATACTTATGGGTTAACTGTTTGGGCATAGTTGCCGGCTCACTGTACGGAAGGCCGAGTGGTTGAGTTTAGCATGCCAAACCCACTGTGAGCGACGTGTTGTGATCCCAGCATAGGACAAGAGTTTCTATTGTCCACGACGAGATTTTGGAACTATCCCACACTAAGAAATGCCAAAAGAGAATAATAATATAATTATGCATGGCAAATATCCAACAGTTATCTTCATAAACGCTATTTGCTGAAAAATTATCACCCAGCTTAATTACAGCATTTTTAAAAAGTCCGTGTCTCATAATTTACTTCAACACCGGCCTATTTAAATACCCCAACAGAAAGAACATGAAATATATCCGGATTTAAGAGATTAACGAACAATCTTAATTGAATAAATTTAATAAGATCTCTTAAAGACTTGCGGTCTATCTTAACCGAAATTTGTTTCCAATTTGTTCAAACTCTAATACTTATTATGGTTAAATAGAATTTTGGGAAGGATTTAGATACTTGATCGGGTTTACTAATGAAAATGCAAGAACAAAAAGTATATTAAGAGAAATTGATTTTGTAGTGGAAAAGAGATGACACGTGTAGATGCATAGTGATGTCTTGCTTCTACAAAATATTCTTGTTTCAAAAGCTCTTGGTGTAATTGAAATTTGTTGTCAGGTTCGAATAAATATTCGGGGATAGTGCCACAATGACCACGTCAGGGACATTCGAGATGGGTAGGATGTCATTAGAAATATTCAGGTTTTATAATAGAGATTTTACAGTACAGTTCGCAAAGAACGATAATTATCTTGAAAGAGCCTACCGGTGTTTTTTTAATATCTCTGAGTTTGCAGTTCAATACTGTTCTCTTGGAAATGTATGAAAAGAATATGATTATAGCGATATGTGACAAATACAATATAAAGTAACAGAGAGAAACTTCACTTATCTTATGATAATAATAAAAAGGACACAATAATATACTACTTAACTCATAGAGCAGGCAAGGGAGACATAAGATGATTTTCCCAAAACAAAACTTCACACTGACATCTTCAAATTCACATTTCAAACCAACAGCATTTAATATTCTGAACACCAACAATATACACAAAATATTTTTCAATATTTTCTGTCGATTTGCTACTCTAAAATATTTCATTTGACGCCTCGAATAAAATTTCATTTTGACATACTGAAGCGCGACTTGAATATCGGACTAGCTGACAATGTGCACGTAGACTCATACTTTCATAACCATGGTTCATGATTCACTTTGAAAGTTAGATTTTTATTATTATTGTAATGTATATTCTTTTATGCTTCTGTGCTCTCTAGGATTTTAGTGTTATTGAAGTAAGGTATGGATCTTATTAGAGCGTTAAGTTACATCTTACACCTTGGCTGACTTTTTTTTTGTATGATTGTGCAATCTGAAGACGATCTAATCTGCTTTTTGGTTTTTGACTTGCTCGATGCATGAATTGATTCTTCTCTTCTTCGTTTATGAACGAAGTTTTACTTCACCGTTACTGATGATTGATAACGCAGTCTGACGCAGGTCTTTACTACGATTTGACTCATCGCAGTAATGACAGCCTACTGCGTAAAAAAGTTCTACTCCCATACGCAAAAGAGTTATTACCATACGTAAGAGAGTATTTAAAATACGACTCACTTATTTAAACACGATAAGTATGTACAAAAAGCCTGAAGGTATTGGATTCAAAGCATTCGACATTTGCAAAACGAAAAGCTCTAATTTGTATGTATTCAAAACACAATTACTCGGTGCGTAAATGGATTACTGATACGGCCCCCAAAACCAGCGATGTACGCAGTCATTTATTATTACATTTACACGTGCGTAGTAACAAGCTTAGAGATGATGTTTCAGCGTCTTAAGCTGAGTTGGGCCATGAAACCAGCGACCTGGGCTCGTGGTATTGTTAGCCTCTTATTCTTTTTGAGAAACTAATATGTCATGATACGATATCGTGGCAATTCAGTAATAATACGAAAAAAAACTCGTGAGAGGGTAAAACGAAAACTATATGAAGAAAACGTTAAATATCATATTGGAGTTCTTTCTAATGTTACGTTGCGTACGTTAAGAAGTACTCCAAATAGGTTTCATAAAAAAAGTCAGGAATGATTAAACAAAAGCTTCTGGCCACACTAGCTGTTATAACAACAGAGTCGAGTATCCAGTACGCTGGTGTCCTAGCCCCACAAAACATGGCTGGCGGCGTGTCGCAGCATAACGACATCCTCTCTACCTGAGAACGCAAATCCAACATACATAATTCATTGCTCACCGCATTGAGATCGCGAAGTGTTGTTCCATTTTAATTTTATTGTCTAAGACACTCCTTTGTTCTGTCCAATTACAATAAAAAGACAATTGAATACTCTAAGTTGTCTGAAAACTTTACGAAATGTATGAACGTTATATAATACCGTTTGTTTATAATGTAAGCTATTTTGCAGTACCTTATGAAGTCCGTCGTCGCATTACGACATTAATCTATAATTTTATTTATAACTAGCTGTTACCCGCGACTTCGTCCGCGTGGTTAGGTTAGATGATATTTTTTTAAATCGGATTAGTTTTTTTGCGTTTCTGCCCTTAGTTGTAAAATATTTCATTTCTGATCTGCTCCTATTAATCATAGATTGATGATCATGACTTACACTGAAATATTTTTTCATACCGCTCAGTAGTTTAGAGATTAGGGCGTTCAAGCCTGACAAACTCTTCAGCTTTATAATATAAGTAGGTATATGTAGGTTATGAGCATATAGGAAAAATTAAACTTAAGGTATATTTTTTTAATAATATCATAAACAGGTAAAATTTGTGAGTCTGTGACATTGTGGGGGGTAATCTCAACAAAAATGCTGAACCGATTTTGGAAATTCTTTTACTAAATAGAATGCCATGTTACTTTTCTGCATGTCTGGCAAGTCACTTTTCCGTCAAAGATCGGACAGGGTTTTTTGCACTTAGACACTATATATATAACCAAACAAACTCTTGTGATGTGTGTGTGGGGAGCAAGTCTTGTGATGAAAGTTACACTATCTAAACTTCTAAACCTAAACCTATGCTATGTAGGTATTACGCGTTTTTTGTGCCCGTGAATGGTAGTGTTTCAATCCTTTACACACCGATCGCGTGCTTCTGCCGGTCAGAAATATGAGCCGGTGGTCAATCATAGGAGTATAGGAAAATGCACTCCGTT
>NW_020799761.1:0-31931 GCF_003590095.1 Trichoplusia ni
AAATAAATTAAGGAAAATAATGTGCGGAAGCCGGTTAACTTGCGAATGTTTCAAGGGTGTGTTGCGTCACGTCAGAGGACTACGGGCGGGTTACACTCTGACACCAGGTTGTACATCAACCATACGATAAGGTTTTCAAGAGGTGATAGCAGGACCTTTGGTTGAAAAAGGTGAGGTTTGTGTTTTTAACATACATGTAGTGATGAAAGGACCGAGTGAGAGCGGGATAGTGTGAGAGAGAAGGGTGAAAGACATACGATGACATGTTTTACAGCAATGATCGAAGTTTTAAGACGATGGGATATCATCAAATGCCTCCTTCCGTTTTGGGTTGAGCGCAAGGGAGTGTCAGACTTCTACTGACTAAACCCACCCATGTTCCGTCCTTTGCCCTTCGTGTACCGGGGCCACGGTAAACCTTGCGGACAATCCCATTACCCCGGCAGGCGTAAACCCTAATGGGCTCCTCAGCAGTGACGGTTTCCTCATGATGGTTTCCAAATCATGTGAGTATTAAAAACGGTATATTATTTCTATACATTTCGCCTATTTTAAATTCTGTTTTTGGGAGTTCTCTATTTACGCGTGGAACTGTAGCAGTGAAACTAGGGCAAGCCAAAGGTCTTATTAACCATTTTACGAATTTCTTTTGTTTATATGAATAGAAAATGTTAATACGTAACTATATTACGGTGACTTTACAAAACAAATAAGAATCCCGTTCATTTTCCTATTATCCTATCCACACACAAACATTACATTATTTTTTTCGTTTGACTGTATATTTACGTGTGACATACTTAATTTTAGTTATCATTTAAGAGTGGTCTTTCAGAGAGATTTAGGAGTGGTGAGAAAAATATTTATTTTTTACGGATCCGGCGACTGGGACTACGGTCCTAGTTTATTGCGGTCCCAGTCGCCGGAAGCCTCGAAAAATCGACACCCACTTCTAATGTCAAGGAGCGCTTTACAAATATTCAAATACTTGCTATTCCTCGCGGGCCCGCCCGCTATAAATCGAAAATGATCCCACAGTTACATAATATCAGGATATCCTGTGTTAAAAACTATCTCTGTACCATGTTACGGCCAAATCCGTTAATTAGTTTTTGCGTGAAAGAGCAACGAACATCCATACATACAAACTTTCGCGTTTATAATATTACCAGGATTAAGTAAGGCACCCAGACTCAAAACAAGCACACAAACAAACTCTTTCCTGCCGGGGATTGAACCCAGGTTCACATCCATTACCATGGTGACCTATACCACTCAACTCTGCAGTATCTTATATTAACATAATATAAATATTTATTCTTGACAGTTGCATCGGCATCGACTACTGTTGACGAGGTCAAAAAAGTCACTGGATTTTTTAACCAGTCACTCCTCAGTTCTACTCCAATCCAATCGTCAGACTTGGCGGCCATCTTGGTGACGTGAGTTGTCCGTACCTTTCCATAGCGAGCTGTTTTTTAATGATGTTTTTTTTTTTCGAAAAAAGGACGTCATCGGCGTTTACTGTGACAAGGTACTTTGGTTTGGTCTGTAGTTCAGGTAAATTTTGGCAAATTGTGAATGAGTTATCTAATTAGTAGGGCAGAATAATTTATGGTCTCCAATTAATGTTTTTTTGGGTAAAAAGGGAACCCTATTACAAGTACACTACTGGCTCTTCCATCCGTCACCAGGAACTTGGAAGTCCGTCCCGATGTATCTGATGAATCGTGATAGCAAGACAGGTGAAATATCCACACATGATGTATTTCTGTAGTCACTGTAACAAAAAATCAAGATTCAACAGTTGTTACAGTTATAAAATCATTTGGTGACTCGCAATTTAAACGTGACTTCCGAAACATGTTGTGACACAGAAGGTCACCCATCTATGGACCGACTGTATCAAGCAGAGCTTAAACTGTGATCGATCAACTTGTGCAGTTACACTGTAGTCAAGAGCTTCTCAAAAATAATGTTTGATAATGAAATGCAAATGCAAATTCCGTGTTTCGGAAGGCACGTTAAATTGTGGATCCCGGCTGTTACTCATAGATCTTTGTCGACTTTGTTTGACTCAATCGTTACAGGTAATTAGAAGCTCCAGTCTTACGACCAGTCTAAGTAAGGAGTATCGTGTTACCCAGGTAACTTGGTTGAGGAGGTCAGATAGACAATCGCTCCTAGTAAAACACTGGTATCTACCTGCATCCGGTAAGACTGGAAGCCGACCCCAACATAGTCGGAAAAAGGTGAGGGATGAATATAATATAATATATCCTGGGACAACTCACACACGGTTATCTGATCCCAAGCTAAGCAGAGCTTGTGTTATGGTAACCAGATAACTGATAAACTTACCTATATATTTCTAAATACATACATACATATTATAGATAAATTACACCCAGACACCAGAACAAATGATCATGCTAATCACACAAACATTTGTCCTGGGTGGCAATCGAACCCACGACCTCCGGTATAGCAGTCAGGGTCACTAACCACTAGACCAACAGGCCCGTCGATGGAATACAAATAAAAATTCAGTAATAGAACCTCACCGCAATTTACTTTTTCCCAAACTGACAGCTATCAAATTCAAGTACCTTCAAAAAGCGGTGGCAAAAATCTACAGAGTAAATGTTGAAAAAAAAATAACAAAAATAGGAAAAGTCAGTAGCTATGATGTTACGTTTTTTTCGCGTACGTTTCTCGAAGCGCAATACAAACCATACTCTGGTTTCCCGAGAGGGTATTGCGCAAAACGTTTTCAGAGGGTCACGCACTGTCTGTTTGATCTAGATGGAACTATTCTCAGTGAGTTTTTTTTAATACATTCATATTTTAGTCCCTCCATAATGTATCAAGTTGTTAAAATTAAGTAGTTACAATTTTGAACTTTATTGGAAAGAACTAACGGCTGTTATTCCTACATCTTTGACAGTCGTTACAGGCAGTCAGAAGCTTGAAAAAGTCTGACAGCCAGTCTAACCAAGGGGTGTCGTGTTGCCTAGGGTTGAGAAGGTCAGATAGGTAGTCGCTCCTTGTAAAACACAGGTACTCAGCTGAAACCGGTTGGACTGGTAGCCGACCCCAAGATAGTTGGGAAAAGGCTAGGCCGATGATGATTGGGAAGAACTAAGGTGTAGGAGAGGAGGAAAGTAATTGTACGTGCAATTAGTTCTTTGCTATCCAATGTCCTTCTTATCGTATGGTTGATGTACAACCTGGTGTCAGAGTTTCAACCGTTTGAAGACCTCTGACGTGACGCAACACACACTTAAAAAGCTTTTAAGCGTGTATCTTTACAATGGTCGGTAAACACGGTTTTCAGCTGAATGTAGTGAAACTGGAAGCCGGTGAAAACTCGGAGAAGATAAGAAAACTAGATTCAAACTGACAGAATAATTTATTTAATACCGATTTTTCGGTATCGCCCGACTAGTTTTGGACCCAACCGGAGTCCTAATTATGAGGTGACGCGACGGCCGGCGAGTGAGTCGAAACTAGATGGGCTATTCCCATAATTATTTGCTAGTAAAACGAGATGAAAAAGATAACTCCACCTTATGATACTATAAAACGAAAATAAGATTTAATTTCTTTGCAGATTCCGAGGTAACATACCATAAAATGTTAAAAGACGTCTGTGCGAAATATGGAAAAAGGTATACAAAGGAATTAGAGAAACGGGTATGTCTTATAATGCATAACACTTATGACACCAGCCTGTAACTGTCCCACTGCAGGCCTCTCATACAGAGAACGAGCATTGGTCACCACGCTTGTGAGCTGCCCCACGGTGGGGCGCCATTACCGAAGTTGTTAATAACCCCAGCTTGTGGGCCAGCCACCAGCAGGTGGAAACGCAACGGAATCTTTATACATAATAGGATCATTCCAATTTTGATCAATTTAAATATTTTTTTAGAACTATGGCTCGACTGACAGTGAAATATGCCGCAATGTGGTCAAAGAATTACAACTTGGGATATCGCCTAATCAGTTGGAATGTGAGATGATCGAACTGTCAGAGAGGACGCTCCCAAAGGCACCTTTACAAGCAGGTGAGTATTTAAACTTTAGTTCATTATTATACACCGTGATTTTTTAGTCGTCTTACAAAAGCAGCCCAGTTCATGTATCCAATGACTAGAACACGTTCGTGATAAAAAATAGGTATTTATGAGATTTGAATAAAAAAAATGCAATTTTTATTCAATATTATGATGTAATTCGTAGTTTTTTAGAAACACAGCTCTGTTGCGAGCGCGGTCCGAGCCTTGTAACAATGGTGAGGGGCGCGGAGGGTGGCGTTTTTATCATTTTTAAGAGTATATTTCAGATTTCTCTTGTTTAATTTTCTTCGTAGTTATTATCTTAGTTGATGATAAAAAAAGAATAATCGCGCCTAGGGGTATTTTACGTCGGATACATGAACTGGGCTGCTTTTGTAAGACGACTAAAAATCACCGCGTATACTTATTCAGGGACTGTGGTATTAGGTAGATGGCAAGGAAAAAAAGACTCCCGTGCGTCGCGATGATTTTCAAAAACATTCAAGTCACATGCACAAAGGCACTCGGACTCAGGACAAGTATTCCTGGATCACACAAATGAGTGTTAGATTCTACGCGTGGATCAATCTTGTGTCATTTTTGTGATCCACGAATGCTTGTTCAATTCACATACACAAAGACACTCTCAAATGATGTGTGTGAATAAACTCATTAGTAAGGGAGTCTTTTAAAGTAAAACAAATATTCTTAAATACGAATCAAGTTCATCTTAACAGTTAAAGGGATCTGTTTCATTTTGTGCTGGAGTTTCTTTGGCCACCCTCAACCTTCAGCATCAGATAAAGTCTTGTCATCATAAATATTGCATCCAGCTCAATCGGAATCCGGGAAGTGGGTCTTTAACTTGCAAGATTTGATTACAGACAAAGGGACAGGTGTACCTAAATTAAAGCTTGTGTGTTTTCTTGTCCTTACAAACATAATTCTCAAAAAACGTCGCTGTCGCGTTGTTGTTACCCTATCTAGTAGTCCTTACACATGACCCGACTGCAGAACTCTACAATAGGGTATTTGACTAGAGCTAATAACATAAATCTGTATAGTCCGTCAGACAGATTTCCAAAAAATATTGAATATGTATTTTTCATTTTATGTCATCATTAAAAGGTAAGGAAGATAAAAAGTTTTGTAGTTTGCGCTAAAAACATCACTTGCTATTAATACGAAACGTACTGGTAAGTGACGTCACACGAGATTTTTAATCACTGTATCCCCGTAATTTTTTGTTACAAGATAAAATAACAAACGCGTAGCCAATGTTTTTTTTGGAAATCACGTCCACCTCACGTATTTTTATTTTGACGTCACGTCACTTACCACGTTTTTTTACTAGCAAGTGATGTTTTAGCTCAAACTCTCTCTGACGGATTACACAGATTATTTTTGCCAAGTACCCTATACATCTATCTTCAGGTGCGGAGCGCCTCCTGACCCACCTCCACGACACCGGGATCCCGCTGGCGCTGGCCACCAACTCCTCGCGGCGGGCGGTGCGGCTGCACGCGGCTGCCAGACCCAAACTCTTCGGAATGTTCCACCATTGGGTAAATTAAGTTATAAGTGTATATGTGCAAATAGCGAAGTCAAAAGCTGTGTATTATAAACGCGTAAGTTTGTATGCATGGATGTTTGGCCCTCTTTCACGTAAAAACTATGAACTTGGTACACGGATAAATTAAGACCAGTTTGTTTCGTAATTTATTATCAGTGTAGTCTTAAAGGTATTTTAAAAAACGACATGTTCAAGTGAAGATATATATTATCCGACTTGCAGAAAAAAATGATTTCCTTTCATTCTGTCCTGACCCATGTCGTTTCCGGACACCTCAGCCATTTGGAGGACAAGTTATAGTGTTCAACTAAAGCGATAAAAAGTAGCCTATATCTACCCCCATACCAAATTTCATCAAAATCGGTCCAGCCGTTTAACAGTGAAGGCATCACAAACATACCTAAAAACCCACACTCACATACCATCCCCTTAATCCTCATACTAATAGAACGGTTCCATGCATGCGCGCTTTTCTTAAGTATACTCATCAGGCTGTTTTCCAAGGTATGTGCTACGGATCCCGGCGTGGACCGGGGCAAGCCCTTCCCCGACATCTACCTGTACGCCGCCTCCCTGTTCCCGGACAAACCGAAACCCGCAAAGGTAATCCTCGTCCGCCATTACACGAGCTTACAATGGATTATTTTGAACTGGCGGTTATTGACCCACATAGATTGGTTGGTAGAGATTGGTGCGTTTAGTTAGGGTGGAGACTAGGTACAAATTTCTCCATTGTGTTATTTTTGTTTACTTAATTGCAGATTTTTAAACGCTTGGAGTTTTTGTATTAGGCCTAGTTGGTTGAGGAAGTGAGAACATCGAAACTCAATGTGCTCGACGTGTCGCTAGTTCGATCCTTGCTTGAGATAGTTGTTTGTGTGATCTACGAATACTTGTTCTGAGTCTGGGTGTCTTTGTGCATGTGACTTGAATGTTTGTGAAACCCCCCGCGACACAAGGATTAAACTCGTAACTGGGGAATAACCTTACTGGGAAACCATTAAAAACACCTTGCGAATTCGTTTAGAATCCTCAGTATGAATCACTCAGTCATTCACATTCAATGTTAATATAAAAACTGCTTACTCTTTATTGATTAGACAATAAGATTACTTTTCGCAAATGGTTGTGACTTGTATGGGTCCACATTTTTCAACTATTGCACAATTTTTTATCCATATTTCTGTAACGTCATGACAACTAGACAGTTTTTGATGACTAACTTATGAGTCGTAAAACAATACTCGTTAGAGTTCGCTAAATAAAGACCAATATGACTGCACGGATGTCGGATAGTTGAGTGGTTGAGGTCAAAAAGCCAAACCCACTGTGCGCAATGTATCGCGGGTTCGATTCCCATGTAGGACAAGCATTTGCGAGAATCAGGAATGCTTGGCCTGAGTCTGGCTGAGTTCGCAAAACCCCTGCGACACAAGGATTGAATTCCTTAACACGGGAATAGATAACGTATCTTTCTATCTGTCACCACACTATTCCTTATAAACTTTCTCTCTCATTCTCCCCTAATTAATAATATAGATATGCAATGAAAGGGTTTTGATTTACCTACTCTATATTTCAGTGTCTGGTCTTCGAAGATTCGACCGTCGGGTTAGAAGCAGCTTCCTCCGCCGGAATGCAGGTATACACCGTGATTTGTTAGTCGTCTTACAAAAGCAGCCCAGTTCATGTATCCAATAACTAGAACACGTTCATGATAAAAAAAAATAGGTATTTATGAGATTTGAAAAAAAAATGCAATTTTTATTCAATATTATGATGCAATTTGTAGTTTTTTAGAAACACAGCTCTGTTGCGAGCGCGGTCCGAGCCTTGTAACAATGGTGAGGGGCGCGGGCGGCGGCGTTTTTATTATTTTTAAGAGTATTGTTTAATTTTCTTCGTACTTATTATCTTAGTTGATGACAAATAAATAATAATCGCGACTAGGGGTATTTTACGTCGGATACATGAACTGGGCTGCTTTTGTAAGACGACTAAAAAATCACCGTGTATAATAAACTACATAAGGTCTTAACTGTCAGGAAACTCGTCGCATTAATTGACAATTACATCATCCGGTTGTAAAATCGGGTTAGTCGTCGATTCCCTACTTTCTATATTGAGATGCAGATTCGAACGATTCGGGCAAGTTAAATTCGGGCGAATCAACTACTTAACCGTAAAATCAAGAATTAACAAGATAAAATAAATATATATTAAAAATGTATAGTTTTTTATACCCCAATTCCTCAATCGGTTTGAGAGTTATGATGCCACAGACTAACAGTCAGATAGACAAACTTATAGCACCATTTCGCGTGTCGGTTTAGAAAGATTTAATTTTCAGGTCGTCATGACACCACCTAGACATCTTGCACCGGAGTTTTCTAAAAAAGCGACCCTCATCATCAAGACTCTCCTGGAATTCAAACCTGAAATATTCGGACTACCCCCATTTACTGGGAAACCAGAGTACCCTACGAAAAAGCATCCAAAAATGTACTATTAGACATTAACAAACTTTAATTGATAGTAGCGAATCAATCAATTGAATACAACGAATCAATTGATTGAATATCACGTACCAATCATTTGACTCGCGGAACAATCTATTGAATACAACGAATCAATTACTTGAATTCATTGAAGCAATCATAATAATATACAAAAACACCATGCAATAGATATTTTCATCTATTTAAAAATATACCAATCTATCTTATATTGAAGATAGAGATTGGTATTTATTAATTTATAATATTCGGATGTTGTTTTGCGATCCAGTTTTAAGTTTGATACAGAATTATATTTGAAATCTTTATCATAATACTGCGCCTGGCCTTCCCGGCTGGGTGCAGGCTCTTAGACTACTTGTTTCCCAGCCGAAGGCGACAGGGTCGTCAAAACAACAAATTTAGACTGAAACATTAACTTACGCAAGTAATTTATTGCAATCGAAATAGCTTCAGGCTTTAATGTGCATTCTTATTTCACTTATCAAGCAATGAGTGCTCGTGGCTAAGTAACACCCTCACAATTCGCACGCTCACGGGTCAAGTCACGCTTAACGTGGTCGGTCAAACGATGGGTGACCATATCGCTGTCATAACGAGTTTCTCAATGTTTGAATGCACGGTAGACTGTACTCGTGTGACATATGTACATCTTTAACGGTTATTTCTTGTAATCAGAAGCCAAAAAGATATCGTGTTGCCCAGGTAACTGGGTTTAGGAGGTCAGATAGGCAGTCGCTCCTTGTAAAACACCGGTACTTAGCTGAATCCGGTTAGACTGGAAGCCGACCCCAACATAGTTGAGGAAGAAGACTCCATTAATCAATACATATTTGGGTGATACTCGAGAGAATCAGCCATTGTTAACTGGACGATATGTAATTTAATTATGGCTATGGGTATCTATGAATTCGTTCTTATTAAAAAGTATTTAATACGTTTCTGTACTTATAAAAGCTTTAATATTATAGGTACTATAGAAACATTAGACTGCAAAACATAATTCTTCTTTGCCACCCCAAAGAAAAATATACTACTGCCGTTTAAATTGTTTTCTTGAACCTACTAAGTTTATTTTGTACAGATACTAAATTATGTTATACTTAATTGCGTTTACGACTAAAATATGTAATTTAAACGCGTGAAATATTAATTACTACGTATAAAGCGAATTAAATTTAAACTGAATATTTTTGATAAACGCTTTTAACTAAGAATAATTAGTATTAGATAACCATACGACCATAATCATAACCTATTTCAAATTGACAATTATTGAATTGTAAGTTAAATTGGAATATTCAATTGAAATTACCAAATATGTTGAATATTTATAATTTAATATGTCTACAGTATACATTACTTCGCAAAGATAAATGACTAAGGAAGTGGTCATGCCAGTCACTTGAGCCAAACTACTTTCAGCGCCATCTATTAGAAAGATATGGAAACAATCACAGAAATAACCAATTTAATATCAGGTTAACTGATATTATCAAAAAAATATTAACAACTAATTAGAATCCGAAAATTTATGCTCAAAAAAACATATTAATAACTTTTTAGAATCTGGGAAAGTTACGCTTACGGTAGATTTTGAAGATGATAGCCCTGTTTCTATTGCGAATGCTAAGTCTGTGCGTTTGTTACCTCTTTACGCTAAAAATGCTGCACCGATATGGATAAAATGTTGGTAGGCTACATTTTGCAGCCTTTACAGACATTTATGTGGGCGAGGCCGTAAGCAAAAGCCATAGCCGCAGCAATAAACTGCCTATAAACTGGAATCTACAATTATTAATTCTTTGTTAAAAACATGGCTTTTCATAGATTGTTCGCTTTATTCAATCATTTTCAGCATCCATTTATTACAGAATTATTAAAAACTATCAGAGAATTGCCATATTTTAACATAATATAACTTGAAAAATAAGTATTTATTTGATAAGCACCCGCGACAGAGATCCGTTCCTTAGAAGATAGCTCAAAAACTGACTTTCACTATTTCATTTTACTTTTTTAGATTGTTTATACGAAAATAATATTGAATTAGGATAAAGGAATCTTAATTTCAAACATATTGTTTTATTACCAACTTCAAAAGAAAGGCTTTTGAAAGTGACTTGATATGGTTGTCATTTTTCACTTTTTCTCAAAGGGTTTTAATAAATCAATCTTGTTGGAGGCGTGGAAGCGAGACGGGGAATCTCATGCCGTCTCTTTCACAACTGCAATATTGATTTTAAGATCTTTGATAGAACTTTAAAAGCATAGATTTGGACTTGAATGTAAAAAATTAGTTGATTTACTAAAATAGATGGAATAAATCTAGATTTAATATTATTTTCAGGACCTAAGGTTTTCCTTACCTAAATGAATTATTTCGATAGGTATATCTTATACATCTTAGAGAACATTATGTATTTAGATAAATATATTATTTTATTAATGTTTTCTTATTAAGATTATTTTTGTATTTATACGGCCATTAAATAATTAAACTATAACTGGTGTTTTCTTTAATAAGTGTATCAGGTATTAATATTTGTGTCTGTTTGATTGAAGCTCCTAAACTCATGACACCATTTTGATGCAGTTGGATTTAATATTAGGAAAGAAGGATTATACATTGTTCTAATCAAAATTTTAAAACCAATACTACCCTATCAGACTGTATTCTTGCTTTGGGACCAAAGTAATTGTCAAGACAAAAAATGCGTAAACTGGATGGGGTTGTATCATTCTATAGTGTAGTTTCCGGCTCCAGCATGAAATCATCTTCAATTCGTATTAGTTCTGCCTTGTCACACATTATACACATGCAGGCAAAATGTCATCTCAATCAGAAACCGAGAAGCGGGTCTTTAACTTGCAAGATTTGATTACAGACAAAGGGACAGGTGACAACTAAAAGGTTGTAAAATAGTTCGATAAAGGATAAATAAATAAAATTCATTATCATGTTACATACAGTATATTTACGAACCACAGAACCTCCATACATACTAGATAAATTTACAATTACTATGGACAGAATTAAAGAGAACAATCGAAATAAAATGGCAACACTACCAATTTGTAATCTGGCAACATTGATCTGTATTCAAGCTAATTTAAACACACTTGTCTTTGCTTGTAATCAAAACATAAATCATTTTTCAATTTCATAAAAAAAGTTTAGTCAAACTGAATTTTAAGTCCAAAAGCTAGCAACATAATACAAATATATGTTTTCAACAAGCAAAGATAAACGTTAATTTTGATAACCAGTACATATATAAAAAATAGTATATTACAAATATAATTTTGAACCTTTCCAAAAAACTGATATAACAATTAGCATTTTAGAAAACCGATTAAAATTTATTTGGTATAATTACATTTATAGACAAAAAAAATCTTGATACGAAAACCAAAATTTCAATTTTTCCTTAAGATTTTTTTAACAAGACCTTTTTTTAGGCAACACAGACATCCAGTCCTCTCTATGTCTGTTTTTAACTACTACCGTCATATACACTCAATAAAGGTTTTAACAACACTTTGAAGACTAAATTCCGAATGAAAAGGACGCTTGCATTGCCTTTATACATACTATCATCGCATTTCTTGTACAAACAAAACAAATTTATTCTCAAATAATTTAAGAAAAAGTATTCAGAGACAAAATAAATTAAATGCGACCAAAAATTCGTCTTTCATACAAACACATATAACAAATAACAAAACAAATATAAAATACAAAATTTCTACACAAATTTATAAACAATTGAAGAGTATATACCGAATAGAAAAAAACGGTTTATCAATTTGCGAATAAGTTACATTTTTAAAAGGTATTTTTGATGTAACCACTCAAATGTATTGAAATGAAACTACAAGCCGTTCTAATCAACACTTGTATAAATTTAGTGAAGTTTTTAAAACGTATTTTTAAACCGAATGTCACGTGATGTGCGACTTTAACGTACATTTGAGCGATTTCAATCATTATACAGCTTTTAAAAATGCCACTTATCGAAGAATTAAGTTTGGTTAAATTAAAAGAATGGCAAGTTTTAATGTTGCGTGGTCATAATACTTTTAAGAGAGTAAATATGACCAAAATTAGTGAACCTTTTATTCATTGGTTATTTAATTTTGCCTGTTGAGACTTAACAGTCAATACACAGAAATTTATTTTACAATTACCCCACACAAAAAAATATATAATTTTTACTTTTGAAGATTTCAATATAATTTTATTCTTGTAGACGCCATATATTTTGAGAACCATCACAGTTCAGTGCGCTTTTAAAGGACTATTGATATGAGTAAGCAAGACAGCGATACACAAGACGTAGTGTCATCTTCCTTTCTCAATAGCAACACTCCTGCTCCAATAGTTGATAGAGGCACAGTATTTTCGATTCTTGCATTTTTCTGAACTTGATTAGAAATATCATTACATAAAGGGTGGAAGGGATATCAATGCAATCGTAGTCCCAAGAATTCAGGACAGAATTTCGGACCTTTCATTACCGTAAATGATAGAATTTTTATCTGTTTATTCCTTTAATTCTCTTAGCGAAAAACAATAATGTGAATAACACTAAAAAGTTCTTCCGATCATGTGTTTTTGTTTATGAAACTAGGCGCGATCAATCTCTTGTAAAGTTTAACAGAAATTTGGGTGCCAATATTAATAATTATACCTTGCTCTCAATACATGAGCAACAACTGTGTAATGCAGTTTCTTTTTCTTCATTTTCAATATTAATTTCTTATTAAATGATACAACGGCTTACTCACGCGTATTTATCGGGATTGCCGCCGCGTCAGCCCATGATTAAAGACTCCGGTTGGGTCCGAAACTAGACGGGCAATCCCGATACATACGCGTGAGTAAACCGTTGCATCATTTAATAATGAATCGGTCTCACGATAGTTACTATCAAAACTTGTTTTCTCTAATTGTATTAAAAACTTAATTTTAGTAATTTTATATGTTTGCATCGATATCCCTTCTACCCTGCAAGACTTGGGTCACAAATAAGGGTATAAAATTTAATTCAATCATATTTTTTTATGGCTATGCCAATAGAGAAATAATATTTATATTTACTCTATAAAGTATTCATCTTTATTTAACAAATTATACTTTATGTATGAAAATAAAGTAAATTCAATTTTGGACTTTTTATTCAAATAAAAAAACTATCAGTTCTTTCATAACTTTTAGTTATAAAATTATCCAACGCCTTTTCAGAATTCAGTTTTAAGACATCTTTGCGCGGCGCTATGTGTGCGTGCGATTGAAATCGACTGTTTATTATGGCAGCTTCAATTAGTGTGACAGTGACACACAAATGAAAGCTGTGTTAGTACACAACGTCACTGTATAGTTACAAGGGTTACCCACAGATGGCGCCGCGTGCAGAGGTAAGTTAAACTCACTATAGTTATCAAGACACAGGCATTTAAAAAAAAAACTAAAATAAAAACCAGTTATAGAAAATATATTTAAATCTAACATTGGCGTTAAATTCAAAAACCTCAACTAAAATGTATAGAATATAGAAACTCAATGAAAATCATAATTGTGTGAAAGTCTATGTATTTCATAACGACGGAGTGTATTATAAAATAAAAATGTAATAAATACACAAATTTACATACTTTATACAGATATCATACAATGTTCATATATTACCATCTTATATACATTTTATGTGAAATATACAAACAAATGTGGTCTGTTTTGGGTGACATAATTTTAATTTTCCGACAGTTGTTCAATGCAACAATCCCACTTATAATATTAAGGCGAAATTCAGCAAGTACTATGCATGTTTGTTATCTTTCCACGCTTAAAACGCTAAACAAATTTTGATGAAATTTGATACAGATTTTTGACTTCCATTCAGCCTGAGCTGAGAGCAAAAGGTAGTTTGATTTTGAACACATGTAATTCTTCTTATCGTATGGTTGATGTACAACCTGGTGTCAGAGTGTAACCCGCCCGTAGTCCTCTGACGTGACGCAACACAACCCTTGAAACATTCTCAGCTGTGTCGCGCCTTACGATGTTATTACACACCGTTTTAAGCAAGCGATAATTACTTTGTAAAAGGCACATGCATTTGACAAGCCATTGTGCTTAGCGAAGTTCAAAAGTGTGTTGCGTCACGTCAGAGGACTACGGGCGGGTTACACTCTGACACCAGGTTGTACATCAACCATACGATAAGAAGTCTGTCGGAAAACTAACTAATTTATAAAAATCTAAATTATGTGAGTATGTGCATAATAGTCTTAAGATAATTTTAAACTAATTTGTAGTAACCGTTTAGTCGCAAATAGGTATTTAGTGGAAAATTTCAGTCTCTTTTTGTGATTAGGCACTTGACAGTTACATAATTATGTTCTTAAGTTAAGTTTATCGATAAAATTGGGTTTAAAATACGCTGAGTGTAATTTATATTTTATATTAACATCTTAACAACAGCTGAAAACACAATATTACAGAGCGACTGTTTATCTGATAAAATATTTACTGAATAATAGGTAAAAGTTGATATTTGTCAGTCGTTATGTCATTACAGTTGTGATGCAGTCTTACTATGTGATACTGTGTTACAGTAACATGTGTTGTGTTGTCAGATAGACAGTCGCGAGGTAACATACGGGGCTCAGCTGTCGGTGAGACTGGAAGCCGACACCAACATAGCAAGGCTTTGTTTTTTCGTCCACTCGACTCTTAATTCAATGTATAAATCGCGTAAACATTAAAAAAGATTATAATAGATTTTTGCATTAAAAATATAGAATTTATTTTGTGAATAAATCATAATTTAAGCAGTAATAGCGGGTCATAGCAAGACACGCTTCTTATACTTAAACTATGGAATTATTTAATTGTCAAATAAATAAAAGAAATACTAAGTCCCTGAAAGTAATATCATTGATTGTGGAAAAGAGATGGCACTATACGCTCTGTAATATGCTGTCTCTTTCCCACAACTCTAATATTACTTTAAGGCGTGATGGCAGACCTTCAATAACTGCTTTAAAAGCTTTAGATCAAAGAATAAAATATAATATATTCTAATTATAACGTGTCTCATAGATAAATATAATTTGTTTTTAGACCGACTTCAAAATAAGGCATTTTATATTGACCATATATTTTGCACGATATGAAATCATCACTTCTTTTTTTTTAAGGGATCATAATAAAAATACCAAATCCTCATTTCTTACATCCAAACTTTAGAAAAATAATATTCCTTCTAGCTCTTGAAGTCGGTTTTCAATGCATATAACTTGAAAATTGCTTACTATAATAAAAAAAATCACCTTTTTTTGTAAGTTTTTGAATTTCCTAGCCATTTCAAACCCAATTCCTTATAACGCAAGACTGTCAAGTGTCCAAAGCGCTATTCGCGACTAACTTGGTAACAGTGTTATCTACAATATTATTAGACAAACTTTTTGAAAATTCCGTATCATCCTGTTTATTTTGACCATCATCTTTGTCTGTATCTTTAAAACTGTCTGTTTGTGTGTGACCATTGTCTGGATGTACATTTTTTGGATTTACCTCTACATCACTTTTGGAGGTTTTTAACTGTTCATTGTCTAGAACTCCAACTGCGTCTTTTGAATCTGTTTCTTCTTTGTTTTCCTCTGCTGTTCTTTCTACTTCTGCCTGGCTCTCTACTTCTTTCTTTTCCTCCTCTGCCTTTAGCTCCGCTTCAGCCTTTAGTCGTTCCTCTTTCAAGTTCTCTTCTCGTTCCTTCTTTTCGGCAAGTTCCTTTCTCCTCTGGGCGTTCCACCAGGGCATGAACCGTTGGAACATGATGCGAGAGCGATGCTGCGGCTTCAGGACCCAGGAGACAGCTACCTCCACGTCATCGATCCTGGAATGTGAGGAAGAATTGTTTAGATATATTGAAGACAGATTTACGTTTTAGCCTTTTATCAAGTATGTTGGGGTCGGCTTCCAGTTTAACCGGCTGTAGCTGAGCACCAGTGTTTACTCAAGCAATTTTAATCTTAGCAGTTGCAAAACTCTGTTTTTTCCATTTCTATGGCTTTCGTACCCCAAAGAGTTAAATGGCACACTTTTACAAAGACTTCGCTGTATGAATGTAAAAACCATTGAAATAATCATAAATGATGTATTTCTGATGTCACAATAACAAGAAATATACCTTTTGTCATTTTTATAGATAACTAGCTATCCCAGCAAACGTGGTTATGCCATACAAATGACTTCTAGGAAAAAAATGGGGTTTGACAAATATATGTTGTCCGATCAGACCCAGTGAATATGTACCCAAAATTTAATAACCATCGGTCAAGCCGTTTCAGAGCAATTCAATTACGTACATCGTGACACGAGAATTTTATACATTAGATGGTACAAATAACTCCGCTTTCATTGACACAATTCGAACATTTGCGTGCTATTTATCTCCCGCAAGTCCGCCTGCCATCCACGCGAATACATCGTGTAACATTCAATAGTTATCAATACATACCGTCTCTTGAATCTGTTCCTATCCAGGGTGTATCTCTCCCAGTGGCCGGCCCTGGCTTGGCGGGCCGCGAAGGTCCAGACCCGCATCACGTGGACCTTAGGGGGCTTCTCCGAGAACTGGACCTGTTGGACAAAATAGAGCAACTTTAGATGATTGAAGATTTACTCAAAGCGGAGTAGATACTGACTGCACGGATAGATAAGAGGTATTAGGTCACCACACCAAACTATGCAGGTTAGATCGTCGCGTAGGACAAGCATTAGCGTGATCCACGAATACTTGTTCCGAGCCTGGGTGTCTTTGTGCATGTGACTTGTTCGTAAAAACCCTCACGACACAAGAATTAAATTGATGATTTACAAAGCTGTCAAGGTACCGGCACATCATTGCGGGGTAGGACTCGCACCGAGAGATAAAATCTTTCCATTACATCGCACAACGACTAATGAAGACATCTATTCAATGCTAAATATTGCACAGAAAAATTAGCTAGTTGTATAACGGTTTTCATCGTCTGCCAAGTCAAAGGTTCGAATCTCAGCACGCACTAACGTCTATGAATTCTTGGCGTATCGCAAAATAATTATCAATAGCCCAAAATGGTAAAGAAAAACATCGTGAGGAAACCAAACATTTTTGGAGGGCGTGTTGCGCCACATCAGAGGTCTACGAGCAGGTTAACCATCAACCAACAAAAAAAGAACAAAGCTGGTTCAGTAAGATTAATATACCCGAAATTGTAAAACTCACATGATCTTTAACAGAAACTTTCTCGTCGATATCACTTTCAACCGTAATAAGATTTTCGGAATCCATCGAAAAAAGCACAGTTATTTAATAGACCGAACAATCGCACTCGCTGATGTCCACACGATGAATGTGTATCAAAGACTATTAAAACAAGTCTTATTTTCGTCTTGCGTTCTTGGCACGGCAAAAACTTCATTGTTATGCTTTATATTTGTATAACATTCCTTCTTTTACTAATTAATAACAAGAATAAGATCTTAATAAACAAATTGGTTCAACGAATATGTGTGTAAACATGTTTGTGATGAATTGGACCTAGGACTGTATGGAGTCATTAGTTAAATATACCTTAAAATGCCCCTCTGCTGGGCAGAAAGAAGAAAAAAATTAGCTGTGATTGGCTAATTATTAAAACTAATAACTTTAAAATTTCAGACAGTTCTCCATGTAAAATTCGGTATCAAGTAGAATCTGGTACCGATGGAAGGCGACCTCAATACTGCTTGGGAAAAAGTCTACGAAGGAGAACCTATTTATTTTTTGGGGCAGGCAACACGAAAATCGGAAATAAACAAGCTGATCTCCCACGAGATTTGTATAATTTCTAAACACCAGTTTTTAAGGATTCAACGTCAACTACACAATAACCCAGAAATCATTCGTGGTTCACAAAAAATGCTCGTCTTACACGGGGATCGAACCCGCGACAAGTCACGCCGTAACTATGGCGTGGTGACCTCTACCACTCGGCTATCCTTATAGTCAATCTGTCTACTGTGACCAATCCACTAACAGAATAGTTTCATTTTACCAAATGTCACTAGCTTATAGCTAACTACATACGAAAATTTACCGCTTGCTATCCCAGAAAATACTACGAAACCTTGTTAATACGAGCAAACTCGTAAGAGGCACCTGAATGAAACGAAAGCGCATCTCGCCAACACCAATTAAGGCTATAAACCCATGTGTTACACGTTCGCGATTCACTGCGCAGTCTATTTTCATTCACGAATCTGACGCTTGAGTGACGTAATTAACCCAATATAAATTACGATGGACCAACCGTGGGACGAAAGCATCCCACGTGATTGAGTACCATCGGAATGTATAACATTCTTCTAAGGTTAAGATATATATACATGGGTAATTAAACCTTAGAAGATGTGTATTGAATGGTCGTCATGAATGGGCAAAAGTGTATGTAATAATAATAATTCATTTTAAAATTCTGACTGGTTTTAGGTAAATAATAACATTTTGGTTATTGGCAAAAGGACTAGAAATGTGATTGGTATATTATGGAAGCCAAATCATTCAGAAATGTTTCGGGTTACCAAGGGGTAAAACGGGGACCATTTTAAGACTCAACTATCCGAACGTTTATCAATCACCAGTCTGTATTCCTAAGGACAGTGATAGTTAGAATGTCTTAGAGACGATGTTTTTTTTTTATTGACGCTACAACAACAAAGAATCAAAGTTTGTCGTAAATTTAATGGATAACCTTTTTGCAAATTTGATTTTCCTTTTAGACTATTTGCTTGGAGCCATCAAGGTTACAAGTTGACACGTATTTGACCTTGACATATTAAGAGGTATGGTACGAAACCCTTTATGCGCGTGTCTAATACGAAAATATTTAAGCCAACGTTAATTGGAATAAAGGTGTGTCATGATGACATAATTCTGCGCAAAATATGTTAAATCGTGATATCATGTCACAATTAATATAATCGAAGAATCGAGTTTATATGACAAATATTTTAGTAACTTATCTGAAGGAAAATAAAAATTCATTAGAGATCAACTAACATCAGTATTGTGAAAGAGGTGTTTAGCTGTCGGTTTGACTGGAAGCCGACACGAAATCGCACGCCAAACCCAAAGCGCCTGCGTATCGCAGGTTCGATTCCCTCGTAGGACAAGCATTTGTGTGGTCCACGAAACCTTGTTCTGGGTCGTCGTTGTGCACGTGATTTTTTACACAAGCGGCACAAGGATTTTATTCCTTACTGAGGAAGTCGCCCAAAAATGATCAGAATATTCAGTACATCCGGTACATAAATAAATGGTTACTCTTTAAAACTCGATTTGTCATTGCCAGCATCTCTGAATCAAGGTACTATCGTTTATTTTTAACTGACTCTGTGTCACTGCTTCTCATCTTCCGGCTTCGTCATTTAGTGTTAAATTAACGCGTTGTTTATATCTTTATATCCATTCATCGTCATCGCAGAAGAGTATTTGATAATAATGTTTGTTACAAATAAACTTGTATTCAAACTGTGTCACATGCATTCGCAGCAATGTTTTGTTGAATTTGTATATGCGTCAATGAGTTTCATTTCGACTATCGAGGTCCATTACTGGATATGGCCCTACTACTCTCTTTACTACAAAACTTGGTGCTCCGCCTTTCGCATCCAGTCCGAGACATCTACTAGCTATTCATATACATAATACAAAGTTATCACACAACAGTGAAGAAAAAGATCGCGGTGAGAAACCCACCTGTGAATTTGACAAGGGTTTGTTAGGCCACAGCAGAGGCCTACAGGCAGTTAATAGTCTAAGATCAGTTTGTATGTACATAGTAACCATATGAATAATTAAGGAATGATGTGTTTAAGTAACCTAGTAATTACAATATTTTTCAAGGTGGTATGCATTTGAATCATCAAGTCTTGAATCATCAAGTCAGTCATCTATACTCTGACAGAGATTTTACTGCAAAGAGTGTTTCTTGTGAGAAGACGTCAAATAGAAAAGTATGGAAGAAGAAGACATGTTACGCCGACCCCACGTAAAAAATTGGTACAAAGGCAGGGGAATGATGATGAATAATATTTGTCTTTCACATCGCGTAAGCATCTTGACTTTAATTTCAGGAATGATTCGACTAAAAAATATTCAACAATATTTGGAGGATAATCTTGTTCTCATTTCATCCCGCGGACAATGATGACGAAAACCATGACTCAAAAGGAACCCAATGTCCGTACGATGACGCGTCGCTACGTCATATTTACTAACATCATGACTAATAGACTTCGAGCTGAAAGTCGTGTAAGCAGAGGGCATTGAAACCTTAATAGAACGTTTGCCAGTCATCGTATCTTAGTAATAAGTTTTAATGTTGTGTAAATTGTACTGTTATTGTTGACAAAAAAATATGATACAAGGTGAGCTAACGTGGTTTTAATGTTCATTGCTTGTACTATGACCGATTAGTAGGACTGTTGTTTTGTGGGAGCGAGATAGCTTGCTACAGCTGACGTGGCTTCGTTTCTACAAGTCATGCTTCAAGGCAGGGGGGCTAACTTGGACACTTGTGTCCTGTGTCAGTTACAAGCTACCCATAGTTATTATTTGTACGTCCGTGTGCATTTGTAAATTGTATCTAATCACCCGTAACAGCCACTGCTGCAACCTGTGATGGGGTGCCGGTTCGGCGGCAAAAATCCGGTAGCAGGATCCCAGAATCGAATCCTCTACAATCAAAGTCCCTTATCGATGCGAAATCATTCACTAACTTAAGGCATCTCTTGAATAAGTAACTGTGGCTTTGATATATAAGGTATATATTTTTTTTTGTCCTCCCCAACATATTAGGAACATTTTTTTAACCTCAACGACAGCTAATTCATGGACTAAAAGACATCATTAAATAGCGTTTAGTTCTCACTTTAATGTCAATTAAAATACCTGAACAAGGGAAACAAATTTCAACTCCTTGAATAATAACAATATAACATTTTGTAAAGACATGATAAGATTTTTGGAACTCTTTGAAGACCTAACACGGTTGTTTTTTTTTTTTGGGCAAAATAACCTTTTTCATCTCATTGTCCGTTCTGGGGGAGAGAGTAAAAGCGAGACAGCGAAAGGCCTCTTTGTCACATTCACAAATTGTAACAGAAACAAGGTCAAAAATGTCTTATTTTCATTTGATTTATCATAAAAACAAAAAATGTTGGTATGGTTCATCAGCTCATCAAAATAAGCATATACCGAGGGAGGATCCAAAACTACTTTTTTCTTTCCTAGACAAGATATTAATTATACTATCGAGACTCAGTATTTCATATTAGACCTATCACTTTCGTTACACTACATTTTTGACTTTCACATTATATTTTTCTTTTCCTCGACTGGTACTGCGCAGATTCAATCAATACAGCTGTAGCTATTTTTGTATTACAATCTTCCACACATTATAAGTATAAATCAAACTTCAACAACGACTTTACCACATTGTAATAAGGTTTATTTTTGTAATTTATTGTGTAGACGCCGGGACGTTCAATTTATTATCATTCGTTCTTGAATTAAAATATTGGGTAGTAACATCGCGACATTGAACTCTTTTTTTTTACTTGTATTAAAACAAAACTAGTATTTATCGCGTATTTTATTAGGATCTAGAGGTATTTTTCTCTTTATCTTTTCCAGAAGATCGCAGGCTTATAAATCTTTCTTTTTCTCGAGTACTTTAGTGACTTCATTATTTGTTTTATTACTGTTCTAAAAGAATGTACTGTCTACTAGGCAGAGGGTCATCCCATATACATAAGGTTACGCTAGCTCACTGCTGACGACTTTATATTCCATATTTGGATCTTTCCTTACGAAGTTTTCCTTGAAGGCGTGTCAACAAAAATTGTCTAAAGAGTAAGAACTTACATCTTATTAAACTCAAATATTTATCAAGATATTATAAAGAATCAAATATTGCACAGATATGTCTGTTCTGCTTGACTATCACAGCTACAAAGCAACCAATTTGAATAATATTTATCGTGTTTCAGCATAAAACTTAAATAATTATAGACTTCCCTACATACCCTTGAAAGATACGAATAGGGTAGCAAATCCGTTGGTCAAGGCATAAATAAACTGGAAAATTACTTCCAATAGTTATACCGCAAAAAATCAATTAAAATAATCAGTATACCAATAAATACCCAGCACTTATAAACAAAGGAGCTAAACTACCCAGAGAAACACAATTAAAACGCACATAGCAACCAATTAACATTTAATATAATAGGTCATTTACCGACTCTTATCAGGAACCTTCGGGCATCGTCGTCCAACTCCGACAATCTTCGGACGAATAAGAATTGTGTTCAATATGTATACAATGGCTTGGCTTGAATCCAATCTTAGTGCCAAGACTGATATGGATTGGTTGTAATTGGTAGTTTTAGTGACTGGGGCACCCGAGAATTTTAATTATTATTGTATGTATAAAACTTTCAACCGCGCAATAATTGTGTGTTGAAGAACCAGTAGAATGACTTCATCTATTTTCTTATCGTATGATTGATGTACAACCACAGTGTAAACCACCCGTAGACCTCTGACGTGGCGCAACACACCCTTGAAGCATTTTCAGTTGCGCTGGTTTCCTCGCATTGTTTTCTATCACGGTTATATACGCAAGTGATAAATTCTTTGTGACACGCACATGAATTAAAAAAAAGTCATTGTTGTAAAGGTTTGAACCGTCTATCATAGTTTCGTTTTAGGATTGGTTTTGCCGCCTGAACAACGGTTGACCGCAACCGCAGAAGTTTTGGTAATTAGGTTGCCACCAGCAACTTGCATACAATAGCGTCAAACAAGACTTGTTTAAACAATAAACAAAAGCAGACGTAAAACAAAGAAACTGGCGCATATCTGTCCTGAGCCAATTCATCCTTCAAAGGTGAACAATTTTGTAGGTAAGATCCATCAGACAATCCTACATTATCTTAACACCTATACAACCTATATAACAACTGTTAAACTGCCAAATCATTGGTCGTAGGTTTGATTATCGGCACATACAAACGTCTTTTCGAATTCGTGTTTGTGTTACCCAGTAATAATCACTTGTTGATAATGGTGAAGGAAACATCGTGAGGAAACTGGTACCTGAGATTTTTTTCAAGGGTTTGTAAAGTCACATTGAAAGCAGCTTAATCTCTGATACCCATATAAAAAAGACATACAACGCTCTCACATTAGCACTGACCTAGGTGTGATTGTGATTGTTAGTCTAGATTTCAAGACAAGCGAATCATTAAAAAAACAAATTCATTAAAAACAAGGCTTTTGTTGAGTTCTGTAAATTGTGTATAAAACAGTCATTTTTTATCATCCTTTTCTTTATGTTCCCTAGCCCAACAGTGGGACTCTTCCAGGCTAGTATTCTCCTAAAACTGACTGAGTTAATCTATCTATGTCTATCTTGCCCTCTCATATTGTTTTTGTATTATACACATATCAATATTAATAATTATTTCCTCTATTACATAATATATTGCACATTTAAATCATAAAGGAACGAATGGCATTTGACCACGTATCGTTTTATCATGACTTGTCCGTTTGTTGCACAATTTCATGGGAACTGCTTGCCCAATAGTGAAGTGTCTTTGCATAAGAATAATTTCATACATTTGTATCAGTTATTTTGTAATTTTGATATCATTTTAATGTTTCACAAATAGGGGTTTTATTGTATGGTTGATGTATAACCTGGTGTCAGAGTTTTTGCGCCCGTAGGCCTCGCTGGCGGAGTTCAACACACCCTTTAACCATTTTTGTTTTCCGTTAGTCATATTTACTTTGTAATAAGCACATGAATTTGAAGACATTGGTGCGTACTGCCAAAAATTCGCACGATCGTTACACTGGAAGTAATATTGTATTACAATCTTTGCAATGTCAGACGAGAGAAACAGCGGACCACAGCTGCTAGTTTATCACATTTATATTATGCATACAAAAGTATTCGAGTGTGTTTGTATGCGTGTATGTTTGTTACCTCTTCAAGCCTTAATGGCTGGACTGATTTCGATGGCATGAAGGTAGCACATTCAACACTAGGCTTCCCAATCTTGCTCAAAGGGGGAATGTTATTCAGTTATAACTGAAACAAAGGAAGGCGAAGCCAAGAGCAACAGCTAGCATCTTTTAGAAACGACTAGTATATGGGCTAGTTCTTATAAATAGCACAAGTGAAAGGATACCGGTTTCATAGAGAGCTAACTTTCAGTTCGATGCCCGGTAAAGTCAAATGGCATTTTAAACTGAGACGTGTAAGTTTTTGTAGTTTAAGATTTATACTTTTAAACTGCCGAGAAGAATAAAGTATGTCACTTAGGTAGTGACCTTGGTACTATCCTTATTGACAGGAAAATATAACAATTTTACTAGTTGTTGTAATGTTGCTAACCCCGTTGCTTAACCTCGATGTTTATTCTCATTATTTATGTTATAGCAACAACAGGAACACAAGAACTAAGGATATTTAATCTGTCTTGCTATCACAGTTCACGAGACTACACCCTGGTGTCAGACGGTTGGAGATCTCAGGATAATCCCGACAAAAATCTTCATAACGGAGCATGAAAAGACAATTATAAGGTTGTATATACAAAGATATCCTCCCATTTCTAACAACCAGAGCCATTTCAGTAAACCATAGCTCATAAAACTATCTTCGTAAACGCGCACAATAGATTCATAAGTACCTTCATAAAGGCTACACTAACGTCATTCGGAGGGACTGTTTAGATCCCATTGTTCTTTGTTCTATTATTTTCCAATATGGCAATACCGATACTCAATGAAAAGCAACAAACAAGAATGGATTTATAATAATCAATACTTATCTTATCGTTTATGATGGCGATTCGAGTCTAAAACTCAAAATGCTGTTTAATCCATATTTCCGCAATTACCATATTACGTGCAAAATGTTTTTATTCTCTATTAAAGTCCTACAATCGCCATCCGACTTAAATGAAACTTTTTATATGGTTCCTTACCAAGGCTGTCTGTCTGTCTGTCACCAGGCTGTACCTTATGAATCGTGATAGCAAGGCAGTTTAGCTGACTCTGAATGTGTGGTGTTGAATCGACACTAGTTCTAACATTCTGGTGTTTAGCTGTTAGTGGGACTGGGAGTCAACACCAACATACAAAAGAAAAAAAACCTGTAAAACTGGTAGTTTTTTTTTTAATTATGAAAAAAGACGCGAAACAGAGCGAGAAAACAATTCTTTAACCCCGAACATAAATTAATTAAATAAAATTCACATGAAAACTTTCGTTTAACTTTCATAAATAAAATTACAATTGTATCATGTTTGCTTTTGTTTAAATTTCTCATTGCTAGACAAAGGACTTTAGATCTGAGATGGTCTTTGTCTTCAGTCAATTATATGACTCATCAACTCTTGACTACATTGCATTGATTTGGATTAATACACTGGATCTTAATGAAACAGATTAAAAAATGCATTGGAATAACTAATTAACAAGATCAAATAAAATAAAAAAACGAATTAACGAATTAAGCCTTAACCCCCACCTGTGTAACATGATTAAAAACACTCGTACATAATTTACCTTCAATACAAAACAACTGAATTGAAATCGTTTCATCCGTTCGGGGGCTATGATGCCATAGACGGCCAGACATATCAAACTTTTGCGTCAGGCGTGAAAAATGGTATAGAATCTTGGTATGCCTTTACTAAAACCCGTTAGTTTAAGTACTGGAAAAGAAAAAATCAAATCTTTAGTTAAGTATCGTATTCTTTTTCGACATACCCGTGACGTGATTTTGTCTAGAATATGCTATATAAACCGCAGAATATTCAGTCATCGAGGACACTCCATGTTGTCTTTTTTAATAGTTTGTCTCGCCAGAAACCATCAGTTTGAAACTCTGATAGCAGGTTGTACATCAACGCAATATTCATAACGTAAAATTTGTGTCATTGTATTAAATACAAACCGTATTAAGATTGTTTATCAAAATAAACATCGGACAATAAAATAAAACGTATTACGTTGTAACAATATAGGGACAAATGTTTAGCAATTTTCAACCTTAATGCGTAAATATAAAATAATAGCTGTCTGTAAGTACTGAACTCAGACTATAATGTAGCTTTTGAGGAAGTGAGACGGAGTTATATTATATACATGCGAAGCGCTCTTTCGCTTGCACTATAGCAAGTTCTACTATTAAAGGTCGTTTGTAAATACCTTAGTATTGCAAACACACACGGCCTTGTATATGTTGTACGGAAATTCATGTTTATTATTCTGTGTTGGTATACGTAAGTGCTAAGGCGGTTGAATCAGCCGTTTGCTTGAGACTCTATAGTCATCAATTTCTTGAGAATTCCCACGATTGTTTTGATGTAATATTTTGATAATTAGAGATAGCCGTTGAGTCACATATTAAAATTTGTATACGTATAACAAATAATGCTAGCTATGTTGTTGTTTTGAAATCAAAATAGATAACAAACATTTCATATAACCGTGATAGTTACATAGTTAAAATTTTCAGTCATTTTTTTTGTCTATTTAACAATCAATACTAAAAAAACTGAGTAAAATAAATATCAAAAAGGTTCTCATACAACAAACATTATATTCTTTTAGTTTTTATAGATATTTTATTAATATTTGTCCAGAACCCTTTGTGATCATATCCAATTAGCACTTGACCGATTTTTTTAGACGGCTATAAGCCCCAATAAGTAAATTTTCAAATCAGGTCAAAAAAATTGTACCTGTCTTGAGGCCCGCGCATTATTATCTAATAGAGGTGATATCGAGGCTAGTAACCTGTTGTTAACAACATTCATATTCGTCCACGTGCTTGTGGCGTGATCTGACCAATCAATTAAAGTTGAATAGAGGTTGAATTGATTATTATAACGTGCTGCAACATGCTACGACTTAGTTTAACCTGTGGTTGACGACTGCTGTTACAAAAAGAACTTGTATTTTTGCCTACTTCTACAAGCTAATGACTTCCACCCTCGTCGAGGGTAAGGAACATTAATCCCTCCTCGGTTTTATATAATACATCGGACTATGAAAGATGCGAAATTCCATAGCTGTGCTCTTTGCCTCTATAATACGATTTTCAGGGAAACAATACATAAATACACAGTGATCAATGCGACTCCCTTGAGATTATAAAACTTAGGCCAGTGATACCAGATAAAAATATAAACATTGAACCTCTACTGAGTTTCAAGAAAATACCAAGCGACAAGGCTTGAGTATTTCAAAAGTTATAATTAGATGACTGTCGCTGTGTTTCGTGGTACAGGACAAAGGTCGGCACTGTCAACATTTTGATTAGTCATTTAGTATAATACATCCCATTAATCACATTTATATTATAACAACAAAACAAAAGTTATGAGCTCATTGAGGGTCTTCAATCACTTTTACATCATAAATGGTTAATTGGAGTCAGTTTTAAACCTCTGTCTGAGGTAGATGATACTGTGACATGACTGTAAACTGTAGTTTCATAATGTAAATACGAATGTTAGAGTGGGAAAAATGAATTTGAGAATACGAGAGAGGAAGAAAAAGGGCGTATAACGGCATCTCTCTTCAACACCTACAGTTCCACGTCAAAAAGAGAGAGAGAGCTAGCATACCATTGCTGCATCAATTGAAGTGTAGGCCTATTTTGTTCATGTATCGTTTATCTGACAACGTTTCGCCATAATCTATGTACAAATGACATTACCTACAAACCACATTATGACGTAAACGTTGATAAATACCCTTGTAAACAGTTCTTGGACTTGTGTAATGGCGTTACTGCGACTCGGCACGTACTACTTTGAACTTAAAAAAAATATCTTTGTGCACGTGAATTAAATGTTTGTGAAACACACCGCGACATAAGGATTAGATTCCTTAAGTCCAGAGTCGTTTAAAAACAAACCCTTTCCATGTTTCTTATGCATGTGACTTGCGACACCAGGATTTCCCTAGTGCGTCGCTTGAAGAAGAAAGAAAGATCAAATTCTAGTACAATACAATAGGTATCTTAGTGATTTGATAAACAGAAAGCGCTGCGAAGCGAAACATTATCTTATTGTAATAAGACTTGACGATACAATGAACAAATTCAAACCCTTGGTCGGTGATCACGGTAGGTTAGTACGGCCACCAGGTTTTACATCAACCATACGATAAAATAATACCTATTTCACTACAAACAGGTTTTATTCATATTTGAGTACTTAGGTAATTTTAATGAACATCGTTATCGATATTACGATAAAATGCCTCAACAATTCTGTTATTAATTCCTTATCTTATGCAAATTGCGTTATCAGTGTAGCGTTAGTAGTCACTGCAGTATAGAATGACTTACGATATACTTTGTTCAGACTTTTTCGTGAATGTAACAAATATTTGTCGATCTTTGTAACACGGACAAAGTACAGTAAACAGCAAGAGTAGATGAGGCGAATTCGCTAGTATTGATTTCGGATTTTGATCATCTACTTTTGGGTATAATAATACCAGTGTATACATGTGGCACAGCTGGCCATAAAGACCTTATGCATAGAGAGAAGGTTTGAACATTGCATTACAACGCTAGGTCACTGAGGGTAATATCCAGTAATTGAAATCGAAGTTTCCTCACGATGTTTTCTTTCAATTAGTCAGTTGTGTCTTAGAATAATTAAGATAATATAGTCACATTAGTTTTGCCAGCGTGGAGATTGAACCTGCACCTGGTGCACAACAAAGAACAGGAAGGCCACCATCACACCAGAATATTATAATTTACGAGGAAAGCGGTTAAAGATAACGTTAGGAATCTAAAGAATCTTTATGTCAGGAAAACCTATATAAGTATTATAGTAAGTATTCTAACAAAGATAAAAAAATAAAACAATATATTTGCAAAATTTCATCATCTTTAAAGAACTGATATAAGGCTTGTGAATTGATTAGTTAAACGTCACGTCACTAGCGCGATATCTAGTTATCTACAACACTAATGCGAGGTAAAGACAAATATGGCGCCTGTTTTAATTACCTTATGTTATTGTAAACAAGTTTATGTCGTAAGTAAATAGTTTAGTAATACAGTAAATGAGCTGATAGCAGAGTGGTAAGGTCACTTTAATGACCATACCGCGCGACTTGCGGTTCGATTCCGGTTGCAATGAATAAAAATACCTTTGTCTTCAACTTTATGTTTTTTTTGCGATATGTTTACAATTGGTCACTCATAAACGTATCAAACGCGATAATAAGCACGAATTTAACTTGTATAGTTAATTAAAAGACATTTTTCAAACAAACAATAATAACACCTACCTACATAAACAAAATCTTTGCATCTGAAAACAGGATTACAATTACTATAACAAACTTACCCTCTTTGGTGGCAGATCTTTTCTCAAGCGCTTCTTCCGTTCATCTAGAAGCAGTCCAGTCTTCTCCGCAACCTCCTCGGTCTCTACAGCAATGATATCACACACATCCGTCACTTTAGCACAGTCCACTTCATCTTCACTACGGTCAACGTACAAGCTGTCATCTGCTAAGTTACAGATGCTCTTAGACAAGCAAGATGGCAGGTTGAAGACCGTATTCTCACATCCCGAATCGCTGACATCAGAGTCACTGTAGTCTTCCTCATCGCTTGTATCTCCGAAAACATCGTTGGAAGTGTAACAGCTGTCCGGTGAGTCCTCGAAGACGATAAATGAGTCTTCGGACTCACAGTCTGAGGAGCGTCTCCGCTTAGGAATGTCGTTGAACACAATTTGGAAGGAATCGTTGTCACTGTCTGTGACCGAAGAGTGGAAACGGCCAGACACTTCATCAAAGTACTCTTTAACAGTGTTTGTTGCGGTACTAAGAGGTTTAGTAATGTATTTCTCCAAGTTACAGACTGACGGAGAATTGTCTACGCTTGACAGGTCTTCAGTATGGATGTCATTTGCGAACAGCAGATCATCTTGGATGTTCTTCTTCATTCTTGACTTTAAACGCTTACCGCAAGTGCGGTTGGGGTTCTTAAAGCGTTTGTCCTTTACTTTATTTTTCAGTTTTTCTGGTTCTTTAATTTCTGCTACGCTAACCGGAGGTGGTTCAATGGGGGTAGTTTTCTTTCTCCTCTCTAAAAGTGCTTTCAACTTACTAATTTTGTCTTCACATGAAGCAACTAATTCTTGTTTTGTGTCTGTATTTACATTACTATCAATAGTTTCAGTTTCAGGTACATTTTTAACAATTTCAGTGGTCTCGCAGACCGGAGTAGGTTCAGCTACTGGCTCTGGCATTCTGGCAGTCTCAACTTTGACTTTGGGAGCTTCAACTTCATGGAAAACATGGTCATGGTAACATACGGGGCTGGAGTATTGAAGATAGGAATCATTGGCAATGTTTTCAAAGTCTTCCGGAGAGAAGGCATCTTCAAAACAATCTTCTACAGAACCGGCTTCAACAAAAACCTTTTTGGGACGCCTCCTTCTAAAGTTGCATGGTACAGGTTGACTGTGGGTGCCTAGTAGAAGGCGTACTTGCTCGATTTTACTCTGGCAGTGAGCAACTGCCTTTCGGCAGTCAGTCATGTCTGATACTAAAAGCTCGCCGCCCATATCATTTGAGCAATTTTCATCCTGTAAAATTTTATTTTCATCTGAAGCTTTGGCGCCATGCCATAGCGGCGGTACCGCCATCTGCCCGCCATTTTCCTCACCAAAATCAGACTGTTTACGTTTACTAAACATTGCGTTTGTAATTACGTTCATTACGCCAGAAAAAAGTTTGTGATGCCCGATAGTCGGGAGTAGTCTGGTTGGTTTAGCATGTTTGCGTTGGTTTCCACGCCAATGGGGGTTTCTTTAGATTTAGGCGCCATTTTATCCTCGGTAATGATTGTGTCCGCTAAGTTTTTCTTTAACGGATCCGGAATCAAATGAAGGTTATTCAGAAATAACTCGTCGCCAAACGTAGCTTGGAAGTCTCTTTTGGTTTCTGTACTGTAGTTTACAATCGAAAAGTTGTGTGGGGGTTTAAAAACAGTGCGCCTGTCGCGCCAATTAGTAGATAAATTCATTTTTTTATATTCTTTATACACTTTTATTTTCTATACACTTTAACTAAAATCACAGATTCGGCATTTTAACTCACGCGCACATTGTTGAAACTCTTAGGTCCTTAACAAAATCTGGAGAAGGCTTGTGGAAGTGTCCGCTGCGATCTGTTAAGTTCACAAAAGTCTTCAAGGGAAAAGCACTAGGGGAAATCCACACACGGTCACCGAAGAAAAACCCGTCGCTTATACACACAGATGAAGATTTATCTCCGCAAATCAACACGTCTGCGATCGAAAATGTTGTCTTACAATTGCTTTTGTTGGAATAATATTCGTTTTTAGGCTCCATTATGACGACAATAACTCGAAAATGTAATACACGTCTTTATAGTTCAGCCATTTTGTGAAAAAGATAATGTGACAGATGGAAATATTGCTTTTGTTGTCTTTGTCCCTAGTGATGTACACATGAGTGTTTGAATCGAGTAAATTTTCATTTCAATTATAAGTTTCGATCGATTATTGTCGCTGAGACAAATAACTTAGAAGAAAATGTAACATTTTTCACAAATTTAAAATTTCATAGATATTTGAACGTTTAAACCACATTCGTTA
>NW_020799762.1:0-36451 GCF_003590095.1 Trichoplusia ni
TCTCTTTACAAAATTTCATTAAAATCCGTTTAGTGGTTTAAGACGTGAAAGCGTAACAGACACACAGTTACTTTCGCATTTATAATATTAGTAGGGATTGAACACAATAGTTTAAACTATTATTGAAATGAATAAAATAATAAAATTTAATTTATTTTTTAGGAAGCCGTAGTATATTTTGTAAATGTTATCCATTGTTATTGTATTAAAAAATATGTTTGAAATATAAATTAATAAATTAAATCTTTGTTTATTTTAGCCGGAAGTAAGATTTATGATATTAATATTTTTTTCTGATCGTATCTGAGTATTTTAAAATTAAAATATATTTTTTTAATATTGCAGCACGTTGTAAGTATTTCAACGGAAGATATATATTTTTGAAAGTATTTAGTTTCACCTGTCCCTTTGTCTGTAATCAAATCTTGCAAGTTAAAGACCCACTTCCCGGTTTCGATTGAGATGACATTTTGCCATGTTTAAGTATATTGTGTGACGATGTGATATTATGATGACATGGAGCTGATCTGATGCTGGAGCTGGAAGCTTTTTATGTCCAATCGTCATCCATTTTATTCATAATACATATTAGGTTTTTAGAAACAAAATTATCTTAGTATATAAAACAATTTCTTAAATTGTAAGAGTTTCATAATTTTATAAAAGAAAAATGATTTTTTTTTCTGATTTTGAAATAAAATAATGTTACTGGAGCGCAATGGGTTGTTCCGTTTTTCAGTGGGGTGTAATTATTTTTCTTTTGTCCGGCAAACATAAATAAATCAAATACCTACAGAGTTAGTCTTTGTAAACTTACTTACGCGTGTCACGTGAATAATATCTTCTTCTTCTAATATATAAAATTCCCGTGTCACGATGTTAGTTACCGTACTCCTCCGAAACGGCTTAACCGACTATTACTAAATTTTATATGCGTATTCAGTAGGTCTGAGAATCGACTAACATCTATTTTTCATACCCCTAAGTGTTAAGGGTTGCTCACACTAAAAAAAATATTTAATTTTTGGACGAAATTTTTTGTTTTTATTTTTTATAATGTGGCATTAGAAAATACATACAACTAGAAATAATTTATTAGGCAAAACAACGTTTCCTGGGTCAGCTAGTAGGTATCTCATATTTCTTAATAATCTGACTGAGGCACTTAATAGATTTCTACACCCAGTCATCATGTCTACTTTTACGTTAATAAAAAATACCGAACGCCGCGAAAACTGATGCCAAGATGGCCGACCTACATGTCACAGTCTTTTTTTTTTAAGAAATAAAACATTACTACACGTAGGTATTATAGACGTAAGTAACTTGTCAATTATATTAATTATATGTTTTTTTTTTCATTTTTAGGCGACGGTAAGTAAATCAAATGATTTATACGATCCATTTATAATTAACATTTTTTTTTTATTCAAATTGTTTTTTGTTCAATGATTACAGGATCGATATGTAAGCATTTTTATTTTTGTGTTTTAATTATTTATTGCTAACTGTGCGAGCATTAATGTTTTTTTTTCTTTTTTCTTTTTTTTCGTCGTATTTGAAACAAACAACGGTTAGTATTTTTTAATGTTTAAGATACCTAATATATGTTGCCTAAAGTTTTCAATTAATTCAAAAACAAACCAAGTTTAAACCAAACGCTTTCTAATCCTAAAATTTTCCAGTTAAACCTAATATTTATAACTAAACTAATTTTGAAAAACAAAATTTGAAGAAAAGCTGCGAAAGGATGAAACCTTCCTTAACGCGAATCTGACTTGTACTTAGCGGATAATTTAATATTTCTTTTTAAATTTCAGGTATAGGGCGTAAGTTTATTTTTCTTTACATTTTTAATTTATTATTTACTTGCTGTTGCTTGCGACTTCGTCCCCGTGGGTAGAAGATATAAGTTATGATTTATACCTGCCCTGTTTTTTTCACATTTTCCATTGTACCTATCTTCGCTCCTATTACTCGTAGCGTGATGGTTTATAGCCTAACGCCTTCCTCGATGAATGGTCTATTCAACACATAATTTTTCAATTTGGACCAGTAGTAGGAGATTAGCGCGTTCAAACAAACAAACTCTTCAGCTTTATATATTAGTATATATATATATATTAGTATAGATTACATAAATTCAACTTAAGTTTTAGGGTCACGTGCCTAATGGGTATACCCTACTTTTATCACTGTTTTGGTGTTTCTGGAGTTTTTGGTGGGCGAAACTGTCGTGGACGGACAGACCCCCACCTCTGGGGGAACTTTACTAAGACTCCGCTGTCTGCTTCATAAACGACATATGTTTTTTATCCCATATTTTATGATTGTACGGAACCTTTCGCTCGCGAGTCCGACCCCCACTTGCCTTTGTATATTTCGTCATTTTAAAATCGTCATAACTTAACACATTATTCTATTTCAGAATCCTGTAAGTATTATTCGTTTTTAATTATAATCAAGTTAAAAACATATCTTTTTGAAATCGTAAATATTGAACTACACTTACTCACGGTCCTATAATAATAATAATATTCCACACGTTTCACACAACGCCATCTAGTCTCAAACTAAGCATGTATAATGAGTACTAGACAAGTGATAAACATACATACTTCTACACAGACATGTTATAGATAAATTACACCCAGACACAGAACAAATTATGATCTTGCTTATCACACAAACATTTGTCCTGGGTGAGACGCCTCGAAGTTGATTTCATTCGTACGCTATTCCACGACGGAGGTACGTACGAACCGGTTTCAAAGTGTCGCTAGCTCTGAGGTCCCGGGTTCGATCCCCGGTCGGGTCAATGTAAAAAATCATATTTCTACATTGTCTCGGGGCTGGGTGTTTGTGGTACCTTCCTTGTATCTGAATTCCATAACACAAGTGCTTTAGCAACTTACTTTGGGTTCAGAACAATGTATGTGATGTTGTCCGCATTTACAAAAAAAAATATTTTAGGATCCGTGCGCAATAGGTGAAAACGATACTCAATTATTGAGGCTTTTCTTTTCGGAGGTCACTTTAAATTGTGGGTCACATCTTAGACAGTCGTTACAGGTAGTCAGAAGTCAAAAAGTCCGAGAACCAGTCTTTCTAATGTATCGTGTTGCCCAGGTAGCTGGGTTGAGGAGGTCAGATAGGCTGTCGCTCCTTGTAAAACAGTGGAACTTAGCTGCATAAACTTAGACTGAAAGCCCCTATAAAAACGAACGTACAGTTCTAACATTTGAGTAGGCCATAATCATAATGTATCCTTTAGTTTTATGTTTCTATTGATTTTACCTTTTTCTCATAGCTTACAGTAAGTACCCAGTTATAATATAACTAGCTGTTGCCCGCGACTTCGTCCGCGTGGTTAGAAGATATAAGTTATGATTTATATCTGCCCTGTTTTTTTCCACATTTTCCATTTTATCTTGGCTCCTATTAGTCGCAGCATGATGGTTTATAGCCTAAAACCTTCCTCAATGAATGGTCTATTTAACACAAAAATAATTGTTCAGTTTGGACCAGTAGTTCCTGAGATTAGCGCGGTCAAACAAACAAACAAACTCTTCAGCTTTATATATTAGTATAGAGTATAGATAATGCCAGCCTATACATGTGCCCAGCTGTCCCACAGCTGGGCACAGACCTCTGTCCGTATAAGGAAGGGTTTTCGTTTACACAGCGTCCTTCTTTTTCATAAAAATAGTCGTTTTTTTTCAAGTTTTACAATTCTTTCATTATTTTCTTTTAAAAAGAGTCTATATAACAAAAAAATGAATTTGTTTCAGAGCCATGTAAGTGGATTTTATTTATTTCCAATTATTTATTTTTCTTGTTTTATTTTAATATTGTAAATTTTAATGTCAATAATTGTTTTTACAGAGCACTGTAAGTTTTTCTTTAATTCTGACAAGTATAATAAAAAACATGGTCTTACTATTTAAATTTAATTAGAAACTAATTAGTTATATTTTTTTAGCTTCAAGTAAGTATTCAATAAAAATTACAAAAAAAAATCTTTGTGAATATAAAAAATATTAACTTTTTTTCTTAATACTAATAAAATTATTTTATTTTTAGTACGAGGTTAGTATTTTAAATAATAATAACAGTTTTTTTACATAGCAAAAGGACATTCGAATGATCATTAAATAGTACTATGGGTTTATCCACCAATTAACTAAGATAATGAACCAATGAACGCCAGAAAACACTCATCATCAAAAGGACTGGATAAAAAATAAAAAAGGGTGTCCCTTTTGCCCAATGGTGGGACCTTACTCCGACTAAAATATGTAAAATGTTACTAGGTACCTACGACTTGAACCAGGTCCCCAATTCTGCTATTTACAACGGCCGATGAATTAATGAAAATTGACTTAAAATGGCACTTTTCGTTTTCATTTAAGCATTTCTCCTCTAAAATAATTGGGAATCTATAACGGGACTGTACACTCAAGGTCAATACAATGAATTTTCAATTATTGTCTTGGCATAATGCTTAAGAGAATAGGAATAATTTCAAATTTAATCCAATTTCCATTCATTCATCGGCCATTGTAAATAGCAGAATCGGGGCCCTGAAACTCCTGGATGAACGCGCCATTCGCTTTTCTAACTAAGCTACTTAGGTCACAGGAAGTCTTGATTCCAATTGGAATCAATTCCACTGTTTACAATAACTTTTAATTTTTAATAATTACACGGTAAGTATTCAGTGCGGGGCAGAAAATTCTCTGCCAATACCATGAATTGGCAAAATGCTTCGCTATAGTGCCATTCCGTGGTCGAGTGGCGTACGCACCGGTTTCAAGGTGCCGCTAGCTCTGAGGTCCCGGGTTCAATGTAAAAATTCACATATTCTACATTGTCTCGGGTCTTGGTGTTTGTGGTACCTTCGTTGTATCTGGATTCCATAACACAAGTGCTTTAGCAACTTACTTTGGGTTCAGAACAATATATGTGATGTTGTCCGCATTTATTTATTTATTTATTTATTATTATTTAATTAAATTTCCATTAATTAATCGGCGAATGTCAGTTTGTTAAATGAAAATTGCAAATATTATCCGTTCGCAGCGTTTTCTGCCTATGAAAATAATGTATAATTTAACTAAACATGTATTTTTTCTTATAGTTACCGGTAAGTCGAAATAATTATTTCTTTTTTACATTGAAGCATTCGACTGGCAATGGCCCACGCCGTTGCTGTTAGCAAGTCATCGTTTCAGAGTATGGAAATGACATTTAGTATCGAAAAGTCCCGTGACCTTGACCTGTCATTTCTATACATTTATTAAGGCAGGCCACTTTAGCCACTTGGCTGGTTGCCGCGAGCAATTGATCGTGGCAATCATAGATGCACTGTCGGTGATGATATATCACTCACTGATTTTCGCCAACAGTTTATAGCACCTAACACAACATTTCTTATTTGGCCAACTAAGTTAAGATTTACATAAAAAAGATAAAATGAAAATCGTCGAAAGGGAAGTTATGATTAATAGATTTAATGAACAAATTATTTTTGTTACAGGCAGGCGTAAGTTAATTTATAAACTTTTTTAATTTAAATATTGAAATAAAAACTTATAGTTTATTTTTGAGATTAATTTCGAAAGTTTTTGAGCAATTCTCACAGTTTAATAAATATTATGTGGTATTTTTTTCCGTTTGTCTTTTTTTCATTAATTTAAGATTTTCTATTTTATGATGAGACTATTTCTGCTTTCATTTCAGACACTTGTAAGTTATCTGTTTTTACTAAGCTACTAAATAAAACACGATTTCATTTTTGTTCAATCATTTTACTCAGCATATCCAGGCCCACTGCCGGGCATAGGCCACACCCGGTTCTCCACTTTCAACATCCAGTCCTAGACAACCTATTTTTAAGTCATTGGTCCATCGGATAGCCGAAGGGTTGAGGTCACCATAGAGCGTGTCGCGGGTTCGATCCTCGCGTAGGACAAACTTTTGTATGAACCACGAATGCTTGTCCTGAGTCTGGGTGTCCTTGTGCATGTGACTTGAATGTTTTTGAAACCTCCGCGATACAAGGATTAAATTCCTGAATGCAAGAATCGTTTATAAAAGATAAAAATATATTTAGTTTCTCCCATCCCTTGTTCATAATCAAATCTTGTTAATAATTATTTGAGTTATTCGTAGTCTATTTGAAAATTTGTTGCTGTTTGGTTAACAGTTGTCTAATTTTTAATCTTATTGTAAAATTATCTTATTTCTTATTTTTTCCTGACAGCGAGTTCTTGTAAGTATTTTATAACCAAATAAATTTTATATAATTAATCATTAAAATATTAATTTTATTTTTTATTTCTATTTCAGACGCAGGTTAGGAATTATTTTTTATTTATTGCTTATACACATTATTATATTGAAATTGAATTTAATAAATATTTTTTATCCTTTTCAGTTTTGGGTAAGGCATTTATTTCCCTTTTTATGAAATTTATTATTATTTTAAATTAATTCTTGTAAAGTAATTAATAATATTTTTTCGTTTTATTCAGATGACGGTAAGTTTTTTTTTTTACCTGTTAACAACCCCCTGCATTACTTTATACACTTTTCTCTCATTGTTGTCATTGTCTAGACTTTAAAAGAGACTGCGACCCCTGAGTTTATTTCGACATTTCTTCTCAGGGTAGTCAGATAGGAAATGTCGACTCCAGCGTTCTCAAAAAAGACATGTAAAAGTGATGATATCTCCTACTTGCAGAATAAATGATAAAAAAATAAATAAATTAAGTAAAGACATGTTTAATACATTATATATATTTTTCAGCGTTATGTAAGTATGATAGTAAAAAAAAAACATTTTTGGTCCTGAATTTTAAGGCTTTTTTCAACTCCATGTTTTGCTGTCATTTAAATAATACAATACAAATATAATCATAGGCAGGAATCGAAGCTGTCATTCCTGGTTGGCTGCCACGAACGACGTCATGTTGATCATTTTATT
Organism: Trichoplusia ni; assembly: GCF_003590095.1. Lineage (NCBI taxonomy): Eukaryota > Metazoa > Arthropoda > Insecta > Lepidoptera > Noctuidae > Trichoplusia > Trichoplusia ni. The sequence continues at coordinate 6,989 of NW_020799762.1, forward strand.
AATTTATTTTCTGACCTTATTGCAGACTGTGGTACGTATTATTTTTCTAAATGTAACGTTTTCTTTATTTGTTTGTCTTTTTAAAATGTTTTATTAATTAATCTTTTTTTTATTTACATTTTAGCCTCCTACGGTTAGTTTAAAGTTTTTTTTGTATTTTTAAGATCTTCTAATGTCAATAACTTATATTTTAATTTTGTTATTTTTCTTTCTAGAAAGTAAGTATTTGCTTTTATTTTTATAACTTATTGGCTTAGAAAAATGCAAATTATGCTCAATTGTTCGTAGCCATCCATACCTTTTATTTAAAATCCCTCGAGGGTAGGGCGGACTTCCTCCGCCCTACCCTCCGGTCTACCAGACTCTACCTGCAACTTGGTCTGAGACGGCCAAAATATTTATAAGACAAGTAATAATAATAGTATCAGCCTTTATATGACCCACTGGAGACAGGCTTCTTCCCGCGTAGGGCGTAGGGAAAGGTTAGACATTGATCACTACGCGACCTCACTGCGGGCGATCTGAGATTCCAGTATTTGGAACCCACGATGTTTCCGTACACAGTTTGTCAGTGGTGTCTTAGAATAATTAAGACCGGATCGAACCTGTACGGCGTGCATACAAATCCATGCACAGAACCGCAAGGCCACTGCGACACCATCTCAATCTTAGTTTGTCTGTGACCAAATATTCCAACTTAAATTTAACCCACTTCCCAATCTCCAATTGAGATGAAATTTTGAATTTAGGATTGCGTGTGAATGCTCTTTTGTGATGACATGAATCTGATGTGATGTGAAAGCTCCAAAATGGTGTCAGGAGCTCAAGAATAAAACGACACGACCCCAACAAATTTGGGATCGTTTGAATTAACAAAAAATTAAAAACGGATTTTATTAAACTTGTTAATTATGAAATCTCTTTTTACAGGTCAATGTAAGTTTCTAGCAATCTTATTTATTAAGAGTTATAGATTAATTGCCCTTATTAGACCAATTAAGGTTTCTGGAGATACAGCCCTGTTTTTCTAATACCCATATAAAATTATAAACGTTTTAGACTAAACAATTACCAATTTTAATAAAAATAATTTTATGGGTAATATTATAAGGGCTAGTTTAGGCGTATGTTTGTTACTTTTTCACGTTCAAACAAATTGACCAATTTCGATGAAATTTGATAAGATTGTTGACATGAAATCCTTCATTGACACACGATTTTTACCTGATGAAAGATGATGACGTGTTGGCTGCCTTATGGCTACGGCCACACGGGTGAAACCGTTAGAAAAAGCTTTTGAACTTTATAAAGTACAAATAAAAATGCACCCAACTGTCAAATAAATAAATAACTGGTTGATCTAAAGTTGCTCGTCGCAACCTGGGCCCCGATTCTGCTATCTTACAATGGCGGGTGAATGAATGGCAATTTGACTAAATTTGAAATTATTCCTATTCTCTTTAGCATTTTACCAATCGTTTTAAGTTAATTGTTTTGACCTTGGTTGTATCGTCCCGCACTGAATTTCCAATTATTGTGTAGAAAAATGCTTAAGAAATTACGAGAATTGTCATTTTAATCCAAATTTCATTTATTCATCGGCCATTATAAATAGCAGAATTGGGGCTCTGTATTGAACAAAAGTATGTGCGCGTTAAATGGTCTACCAAGGACTGCCATCACGTTTTAAATTAACACCGTTGCAGATGTGGGAGCGAGAGAGTACACTACACGATATAGCGCTGTCTCCCTTCCACCAAAAATTCATAGCTTAAAAATAAATATTTGTTTTACCATTTCAGTGTATTTGCTTGACTAGAGGGCCTTTGTCAATATTCAAATTGATCGGAAACATTCACTACAAACATCTCAAAATTGTAAGAAGATCGTTTTCTGTCTTTTTTTATTATAATATAAGTAATGATCTCAATTAAGTTACAGATTGAATAGTGATATCTGGTATTTCAAGGTCATTTTCTTATCGTATGGTTGATGTACAACAGGTGTCAAAGGTTAAGTAGCCAGTGACGTGACTTTTCACACTTGAATTCTTCAGGTGTTGCTTAAAATATGTTACTTAAATAATAGTTTTTTTTTTTCAAATTTCTTCCTCGACGTGACGTCTAGGAGTAATATTATTCCCGAACTTTTTCCAAAGTTAAGTGAATGTACCAAGGTAGCCTAACGTGAATTAAATAGATTTTACTTGATTTTAACACTTCATAGAAATTAAGAGAAGATTTAAATATAAACATATTAATTTAGCTTTGCCTTACAAAATCATTTCCAACGTGAAATAGATAATGGGTACGAAAAGATATTTGTGGCCAGGTGACCCATATAGTCGTGACTATATTTTATTTGACAAAAAAAATAGTTAGTCAGATATTTCATGAGGGTTATTCAAAATCTCGTGTGACGTCACTTACAAGTACTCTTTTATTAGCAAGTGATGTTTTTCAGCCCCACTACGACCTCCGTGGTCGAGTGGCGTACGCACCGGTTTCAAGGTGTCGCTAGCTCTGAGGTCTCGGGTTCGATCCCCGGTCGGGTCAATGTAAAAATTCACATTTCTACATTGTCTTGGGTCTGGGTGTTTGTGGTACCTTCGTTGTTTCTGAATTCCATAACACAAGTGCTTTAGCAACTTACTTTGGGTTCAGAACAATGTATGTGATGTTGTCCGCATTTATTATTATTATTTATTACTACCATACTAAAGTGCTTTTAATTTTTTGTTTTGTTTATATGATGAAATGAGGAAACTATTTCGATATTTTTTGGAAGTCTAACGGACTTAACAGCTTTTTATTATTATCTAGGTTTAGCCTACTACCTATTATGGCCATCAGTATCTTTTAAAAATATATCATGTGCCTATTAATCAATGATACAAATTTTACAGCTAAGTTTCTCTTTTTAGACAGTAAGTATTTTGGTTACTTGTAAAACTCTCTTTTCCACAATTAGACTTCAAATTGGCTCTACAAAGCCCATTCGGGTTGATGTATCGGGCAGTGGGATTGTCCGAAAGGGTTACCGTGGCCCCGGTACACGAAGGGCAAAGGGAGGAACATGGGTGGGTTTTAGTCAGTAGGAGTCTGATTCTCCCTTCCACTCAGTTGTCAATCTCTTTCTTTGCTACAACTAGCTATTTCTTCTCTTGTCTCCCGCTAGCTATGGGGGGAAGTGGAACATTTTTTCTTACTCCTCCTTTTTACTATTTCTGATTAATTTCGTTGCGGGTTCCAAGGCAGTTAATTGTTTCCCCTAGGATACACAGAGCTTAAGTGTTTTGGCAGTTTTCGTTGGTTTTATTGTAGATCCTGGCTTACAGGAGTTGTAATAACGGGAATGAGTAGCGGGCTAGTCCCATTAAAAAAACTCCCCTCAACCCAAAGCGCAAGGAGTCATTTGATGTTTTCCCATCTGGACAAAAGACTGTTATGTGTGGTGGTGATAATTCAGTGGGGACTGCGCAGTATAGCTTCTCATCTTAAAACGGCGCGTATAACACAGCCGACACGTTTTTAGTCCTGTCCCCTGTCCTTTTTGAGGTTCTTATGATCCCATGAGTTTTGTCTATCCTCGCAGCCTCCTTGCCTTAAAAATGGCGAGCACTGAGCCTAACCCGAACCCCGAGAAAATATGTGGTTGTGTTTGCAGCAACCATTAAATCCTTACGTACGGATGTGACGTGTCACTTATTCGGTCCCCGCTTAGGACAAGCATTTGCTTTTCTTCAGTCTGGGTGTCTTGGTGCATGGAACTTGAATGTTTGTGAAACACCTCGGAACACAAGGATTAAATTCCTTAATGCAGGAAAAATCGTCTTAAAAAATACAAAATCAGGTCAGGACCACACTAAATCTGCAACAGCGTCGTCGACGAATCCTTTTGCCTCTGTATTCTTAGGAACCTTGGCTAAAAGTCTTCTGACGACTTCTCCCAACTGATTGACGTAAAGCCTCAGATCGACTGTTTAAGTAAAAATCTAGACCAAAGAGGCGTGTTGCCTCCAAACGGCCTTTCACCCGGTAGCCTATCTTCTCAATCCCCAGACCTCTGTTATATTACTAAAGAATTATTCACTACCCTATACCTAGTCCCTATTTTTCCCTCAATGATGGCCATCAGAACATAAAAAATACCTTGTGCATATTAATTAATTGTACAATTTTTACAGCTAATGTTTCTTTTCTAGACGGTGAGTGTCAAATATTATAATTTTTTTACGTCTTCTATCTTAAACTAAACACAGGCCACCACGACAAACCCACTGCGCGCAACGTGTCGCGAGTTCGATCCCCGCGTACGATAAGCCTTCATGATACCCCCGCGACAAAAGGATTAAATTCTTCATTGCGGAAGTTTTAACAACAAAGAAATTTTTTAATTTTCCATACATTACGTTTTTGGCGATTATTCTAAACCATATACATCTAACATTAAATGTCGATATCAAACTTTATTAGATGATGATAACATCTAATATTGTTTTGATAAAACAAAATGTTTTATTTTTATAAAAAACAGGAATAAAAGATGTTGTCATGCGTCAAAAAGAACACTTGAATATTCGTGAAGCCCCTGTTGACTTGATTGTTTTCTTGACATGAATGTTCATAATTACCCGTTATTGACTGCTCGGATAGCCGAGTGGTTGAGGTCACCACGCCAAAACCACTGTACGCGTCGTGTCGCGGGTTCGATCCCTGCGTAGGACAAATTATTTGTTTGATCCACAAATGCTTGTTCTGAGTCTGGGTGTCATTATGCCCCCCGCGACACGAGGATTAAATTCCTTTGTGCGGGAGTTGTTTTTTTTAAGTAACAAAAAGTAACAATTACCCCTCATGACACAAGGATCAAATTCCTTCGCGCCCTTTTAATAACTTCATCCCTTTTCCAGAGTAAATACGATAGAAGTACATCAACTGACTCCACGTCGACGATCTGTCCACCCTGCGACTGCGCATCGTGTTTCACAACGATGTCATCCTTAACCTCCAAGAGAGACAAAATCTGCTGAAGATCTGTATTCTGTAATAAACAATTTGAATGGATTTTCGATGTATTATTGTTTTTGAAGATCTTTATTCTGTAATAAACACCTCAGATGAATGTTTGGTGTATTATTTTCTCTTGTTTCTAGGAATCCGTAATCAGGAACGTGTATCCCTATTTTTAATAAAAAGTTTACGAAATTCTTAATTATTTATAACTATTACTAAAACATTTACAATCTAAATATATACACTTAAAATAAGTAGTTCAAAACAACAATTAAAATTAGTGGTTTCTTAGGTTTACGCGAATGTTAGACATTGAAATGAAACTACTTTTACGGATTTTATCGCGGTTTAATTTTAGATTTTAGTTCCCGACGTTTCGAAACCTTTGCAGGTATCATGGTCACGGGCAGACTGAGATGGCGTTCGTCTTGACAGAAGATGTTGCTCGTTCTACCTTCATATTTTAATTAATTATTTGTGGTCCGACCTACGCAGTATGAGCTCACTGTGTCTTGATGTCTTGCAGCGCTGCTCTTGGGTTTGGCCTTGAGTTTATTTATTATTGGATCCCAAGTAGGTGATATCTTCCAGCCATCTTCTCTATTGACCTCTATCGACCTACAAAATTTAAACAAAACCGTTGAGATCGTGACTAATGATTTGAAAACAGTTTTATCAACTTTCGATTTTAATACATGCTTCGAAAAACTAAACAAGCGCGAAAACACCAAATATCTCGAAAGCAAACAAAACTTAATAAATAAATATGAAAAATTAAATTCAAAATCGAACGCGTCAAACAAAACAAAAAACGAAAACGGAACGCGCCCGCAAAACGTCAACCAATCACGCGCAGTTATAAATCTGTCAAAACAAACGTTAGATCCACCGACCGTGCAAGTACTACAAAAAGGTTTAAATTTTGCTGTAACACCGCGTAGAATACCGTACGAGGACATTATTTGCAATGTTGAGACTTGCCTGTTCAACAATAACGTGAGGAAGGAAGATTTGGAGGCGATACGCCAAGATATATCATCTGTTTTACGTCGAAGTGTAGTGCCCAAACCAAACCTCCCTAAAGCCGAACATCTCGCTTTAAAGAACCTCAAAAACAGACAAGATGTAACTATACTCCGTGCAGATAAGGGAAACGCTACGGTCGTCATGGATACATCGGACTACAATGCCAAGATAGAAGATCTATTGTCGGACGCAAGTACATATAAACCAGTGAAAACTGATCCTACCAAAAAGGTGTTAACAACTACCACCGCCTTGGTTAAGAAACACTCCGAAGCATTAAGTCTAGATGTTACCTACTTAATACCTACATGCGCAAAACCACCTAAACTGTATGGGTTGCCAAAGATACACAAACCAAACGCCCCGCTACGTCCTATTGTAAGCCAAATCGACACACCAACCTACAGATTGGCTCAGCACGTCGCGAAAACACTCTCACCACTCAGAGGCAACACTACAGCGTTTGTGAAGGATTCATACCACTTTGTCAATGAGATTAAACATCTACATCTTCATGACAATGAAGTAATGGTTAGTTTCGACGTACAGTCCTTGTTTACATGCCTACCAGTTAAGGATTGTATTGAAATTGTTTCCAAGAAGCTAGCAGAGAACAACCTACCTCTAGAATATGCAGAACTTCTCGAGCACTGCCTCACATCTGGCTACCTACTGTGGAACAATAAATTCTATGTACAAGTAGATGGTGTAGCGATGGGCTCGCCTGTATCCCCTGTAGTCGCCGATATATTCATGGAAGACTTCGAGGAGACAGCCTTAAAAACAGCCCCTTTCACTCCCAGGTTCTACAAACGGTACGTAGATGATACTTTCACAGTTTTACCATCTAGTCAAGTAAATGCATTTTTAAAACATCTCAACTCCATCAATAACAAAATTCAATTCACTATGGAGTTGGAGGATAATAAATCTCTTGCCTTCTTAGACATATTAGTTAAAAGGAATCCTGATCAGACCATAAGTCACACCGTGTATCGAAAGAAGACCCATACAGATAGGTACTTAAACGGTGAATCTCACCACCACCCTAAACAGTTAGCTACCGTGGGAAAATCTTTGTTTCAGAGAGCACACGGACTCTGTGATGACAGACACCTTGCCGCTGAGCTTCAACACGTCAAGCAAGTACTGCGAGACAACAAGCTCCAAGTTCCACGGCCCCGTCACAGAAACCGAGTGAAGCCAGCCACTGTTGATCGTTTACCTGCTGTACTACCATATGTCAGAGGAGTCACTGACAAGATTGGTTACATCCTGAAGCGAGCTTCAATTAAAACATACTTCAAGCCGCCCAAGAAGATTAGCCAGTCCTTACCATCTGTCAAGTGTCACATACCTCTACAAGATGCAGGAGTATACAAACTAGATTGTGACTGCGGCCTCTCTTACATCGGTCAAACCAAACGAAGCATAGGGACCCGCGTTAAAGAACACATAGCTGACGTCAAACACCGCCGCTCAACGAAGTCTGCAGTCGCCGAACATGCTGAAGGTTCCAGCCATTATATTAGATTTGACCAACCACAGATCCTCGCTAAAGAATCCAAATTCCTACCTAGGATGTTTCGCGAGGCTATTGAGATTAAAAAACACCCTAATTTCAATAGAGAAGATGGCTGGAAGATATCACCTACTTGGGATCCAATAATAAATAAACTCAAGGCCAAACCCAAGAGCAGCGCTGCAAGACATCAAGACACAGTGAGCTCATACTGCGTAGGTCGGACCACAAATAATTAATTAAAATATGAAGGTAGAACGAGCAACATCTTCTGTCAAGACGAACGCCATCTCAGTCTGCCCGTGACCATGATACCTGCAAAGGTTTCGAAACGTCGGGAACTAAAATCTAAAATTAAACCGCGATAAAATCCGTAAAAGTAGTTTCATTTCAACAATTAAAATTGTGCATCAAAAAACTCATCGGCATCGCTGCCGGCTGGGAGTGGTAAAGCCAGCCTTTGGGTCACGAGAAGTGTCAACAAGGCGCTTTACTAGATCTTTAATAAGCGTTTTGGCACGCAGGCCCCACGGCCCGAAAATTTCGACCCCAAACGGCTCAAAGAAGTAACTACCAACTAGATTAACTACCATATTTGAGCCGTTTCTAACTGTGTCGACTCACGGTAAACAGATCAATAAGTTAGTTCAGTTGAGATATAAATAAAATTGTATTTGAATTGAAGATCTATGTGGGAGTATACATTCGAGCTATGTGTGGCCATAAAGGAACCTGAATGCCCCAGAAGGTCATTCTTTACGGGGACTCTTAGCTGGCTGGCTAGTGAGGGGTCGATACAGCTATATGCTCGAGGTTGGGAGTACCTAATGGCAAATTGATCAGGAGGGAAGTCGGTGTCACACCTCTCGGAGGCAACACCAGTGAGATAGGCTAGGGGTGTAGATCTAGCCTATCTCATTGATGTTGCCTCTTACCGTTGCGATATGACTTGAAAGATTGGATTACACGACAAAGGGACAGGTAAAAATTCTAGCGAAAGGAAACAAAGATATAAAAAAAAAAAAAATATTTATTAAAATATATCCTAAAGAGAACTTGTTGAATCTTTAATTATCTTTAAATCTTTCTCGAGATCTGTATCGTTACTAGACGAACAAACGGACGCCCGTGAAAGGTGTAGTAATTCTAAATCTAGATCTTTCTTCTCTAAACCAGGGTCCGAAGACGGCCCTTTTGCTTTCCTCGCTAAAGACGTGATTATATTTTTCACAACATTGCGTTTCGATGTTTCACTGGACTGCGAAGATTCTGAACTTTTGGCCGCCGAAGAAATACTTGTATAAGAGTATTTGGAAGCATTGTCACCTATGAATATGACTCCTCTTTCCGACAAAAAATCGTCGATGGAATCATTGGAGAAGCAAGCCTGGGCGCCTTGTTCCATAGCGACATTGTCTTGCTTATAAACGGCGTAGTGTTTACTATGAGAACTCTTCTTAAAACCAGTTATATTTGAGTCGTAGTTGTTGTAGCTGTGACATCGAATAATCTTTTCTGACGAATCACTTAGATTTTCGGTGTTATTTTTGTTATCTACTTTTTTCACAATACTTTTGATAGTTTTTTGTTTCTTTTCGTCCAAGAAGTTAACTTTCATATCATTGCTTTTTTTATGCTCATCTTTAGTGACATTCGATTTAGATTCCTCGTCATTTCTCATTTCGGGGATAGTTTCCGATCTGGGCAGACGATGCCAGTCTCTCCTCGTCAAGCATTTCGAGAGAATATCATCAGACATGCTTAATTTAACATTATTCTTCCGTTCTTTTTGACAAGCTTTGTAACACTTGATTTTCTTGTCAATGTAATTTGATGATTCGCTTAAATATTGGTAGTCGGTTGTTTCCGTGTCTATATTACTGGTGCAGATGAGGGGTGTTGTGACGGAGGCGTCCTGCCTGTAGTTAAAGAACCTGTTGATAATCTTCTTCTTCTTGCAGCAGCTGCAGTTTTTCGTGAGACAGTAAATCATTGTGCATATTAGGCAGCACTGTAAACATATTACCGAACTTAGAATGATAAGCGTGTACTTATTGTTTTGTAAATATCTTAGTATACGATGTATCCTCTCTTGCCTTGTCATCGGTGCGCATGTGGTCGTTTCTTCGACTTTCTGTGTTGTCTGCTCCTTTTTCTTCTCCGGTTCTTTCTTTGTAGATTTCTCAGTGGTTGTTTTCTCTTTCGTCGTCTCTTTATCATCAGGCATTTTAACCCCTTTTATTCTTGATATTGAATTGAATTGATAATCGTCGTAACTAGGATATCCCGAACAATTACTTTTATCCATAAGTTTAATTATCAATATATCTTTAGTTTTTCTTGTCGTTCCACCAGTTAATGTTTTTATAAAGTCAATATCTTCTTTACTTATAGCTGGTTTGCTAAAACATTTGTTTGAAATTGGGTTGTAAGCTGTTCTTGTGATATCATTTTCTGTATACGCTACACACGGAGGTATTTCAACACATCGCCTTTTAATAACATTGAAATACGACCTTTTGCCATTGTAATAGACGTCACAATTGACTGGCTTGCATTCATTCATGGGGTCTTCGTCTATGTGTCTACAGACCTTGGCCCCGTCCGGGAGATTGGATTTCCGTATCGTAGTATCAAATTTGATTTTAATTGTGTCCCTTATAAAGTTTTTTGGTTTCGATTTTGATTTAAAGTCGACGTAAATTGTGCAGTAGCCCTTTCGGTTGTATGGATCGAGTAACGGTGCTATTAAGTTAAGGGTTTTACTTGTACCTGGAAGGGAAATGAGAGGGATATGTTGTGATGAGAAAGTTCAAAGCGAAAGTTGGGGTGGATAGGGAATAGGGCCTTTACTCTATTATGTACACTATACCCAATTATATTTCTAAAATACCTACAATCAATTTAAAAGCCAATTACACCTGGACACAGAAAATCCACCTTCCTCATCACACAAATACTTGTCATGGGTGGGAATCGAACCCATGACATTTATAAAGTAATCAGGGCCACCGAATACTTCATAAATAGATTGCAAATTATGTGTTTAGATGGTATATTTTACTCTGCTATTAAAGAATTTAACCCATGTGTTGCGCTGGGCTTACAAACATACAAGTCACATGCACAAAGACACCCAGACTCAGGACAAGTATTCGTGGATCACACAAACGCTTGTCCTACACGGGGATTAAACCCGCCACAAGTCGCGCACATTGGTGGTGGTGACCTGTACCACTTGGCTATCCGTGCTCTCAAATAATATAAACAAATTACACCCAGAATCAAATCACGACCTTCCCCATCACACAAATACTTGTCCTGGGAGGGAATCGAATGCACCGACCAATACACCAGGCCACCAAGAGCTCCACACATGCACAGTTCCTCAACACCGATCCTTGCAAAAACAGCACCAATATCTATTTTACCTTCGGGTATAAAGTCAGTAGCACTGCCAATCAGCTCGACTATATTACACTGGCTATCATTGGAGACCAGGCAGCATTCATCAGGATGAATCTCAACCGTACAATCTTCACCACTCGTATTATTAATTTCAGCAAAGAACTTTAGCCCAATGGAACAAGGTGTCGGCTGGTGCAATCCAGATTTCGTTACAATATTTTTACTACACACACACATTATAATGTTAAATAGTATAAAACTTATGTAAAAATTCATCTGAAGTTATTAAATCTGACATTATTCGCATCGTAAGCGTTGTGTTACGGGCTTCAATGACACATTTTGACAGGTGACAGTTGACGGATGACAGGTACCGTCAGATGTTGGTTTTGGTTGCATAATGTAAAGAGTTTGATGTTAAAACCTCTTTTTTTGGAATAAAAGGAGGTGCTATGTTCTTTATTTAGGATTCCGTACTCAAAAGCAAAAATGAGACCCTATTGCTTAAACTCTTCTGACTATCCATCTGAGACAAGTCACAGACAGTTGTATTTCTCTTGCCGCTTAAACAACAAACAATAAAAAATAATGTTATAAAGGGTTTATAGAGAAAAAATGAGAAAGACTGATGGAGTGATGATCTACGCAGGATGGCTGTCAGGAGCTGGATGCGAGCAGCCGAAGATAGATTTCGAAGGAGTGTAATTGAGGAGGCCTATGTCCAGCAGTGGACGAATATGGGCTGGTGATGATGATGATGGGAAAACAATGCATGTAGTGAAGAAGAGATTTGTGGTGTTCAAAAAGGATAAAGTGAGATTTAATATGTATGTAAGGAGAAGTTTGGAGGAGCTCGTGGCTAAACTATAACCGCATAAGTGAATCGATCACAGGTTAAGCTACGCTTGACGTGGTTGGCCCGTAGATGGGTGACCATCTTTGTCATAACGAGTTCCTCCGTGTTTCGGAAGGCACGTTAAATTGTGGGTCCCGGCTGTTATTCCTACATCTTTGACAGTCGTTACAGGTAGTCGGAAGCTTGAAAAGTCTGACAACCAGTCTAACCAAGGGGTATCTTGTTGCCCAGGTAACTGGGTTGAGGAGGTCAGATAGGCAGTCGCTCCTTGTAAAACACTGGTACTCAGCTGAATCCGGTTAGACTGGAAGCCGACCCCAACACAGTTGGGAAAAGGCTAGGCCAATGATGATGTAAGGAGAAGTTTGAAAGTGTAATCAATTCACTATGAGCATTCGCCGATATTACAAGAAAAATGCTTTTACAAAATAAACAAATCACAACATCTTTTATTCATTTATTGTTCTTATAACAAAATGGCATTTATCATTTAAACATTCATAAAACCGATTTATAATTAAATAATGAGCAATTGTATTTTATCACAAATATAATTAATCTAATATAATTTCGTTACGACTTCTTTTAATACCCTGGACTGGTTATTCATTACGTTCTGTCTGTTTTAAGAAGCAACTTTTGACAAGTCATAAAATTGACTGAAATGTTGGACATTCGATTACAAGTCAAATTCCAACCGGTATTAGTATTACATTATTAATTAAATCTACAATAAAACAGAAAATAATATATCAAAGTGCCCACACTGATGTGTCTACATGCCCCGTTGGTGAGGCAGAATGATTCAGATTCCATTTTTTACAAAACTATATACTATTTCTTTTGTTTTACATTTCCAACTATTTATGATTTATATTATAAAATAAATACATATAAATTAACCAAAACTATGACATATTCACATATTTGATTTTAAATTTTTATGTATCAGACTATCCTACCTCCCTCTATAGTGATTTAAAATTCATTCATTGTTTTTTACAAATCAATTATAAAGAATCTTCAAATCAAAAAATTCGTTTAAATCACTAGTCAGGGCACTGTAATAACTCATAAATTTCCATTTTAATATAATGAGGTAAACTTTGGGTAACCATTTTTCAAAAACTATTCAGAAAACTATACCTGTCTCTTTTCTTTGTTCTGCGTTTCTTCCAGTTAGATAAGGATAGAGCTATGTATGTATGCCAAACTAGTAATGAAGAGTCCGGTAAAGAAGTCACAGAGGTCTTAAAAAAACTTTGTGTGTATTTGTGAATATTTCTTAATGATAATCTTATTATATTTTATTATTTACACTATATATTAACTAATTTAACTATCACCTATTAAGTCGAATATATACAGTTATTATAAAGTAAATAGTTTTCTTACTTCGCTAAGTGCTTAAGAGCCGTTGTTGACTGGCAACAAAAAAGTTGCACCACAGTTTTGCAACTGTTTCTCAACTAAAAAGGAACTGTTTTTTTCTGTTGCATAGGGATGTGCATCGTGTCCGAGTGGGTTTGGCGTGAATAATCATACCACCCTGATAAAAGTTGAAGAAAAGACAGTTGAAGGACAGTTGCATGACTGTTTTGCAACTATTTTGTTGCCGATAAGCGCTGACTCTTACATTGGAGAAACAATACGCGTTGGTCATGATGTTGAATAAATAAAAGCACGCTGACTAATCCGTGAGACCAGAACAGGCCTTTAACCAAATGACATTTCAAAAAAAATACAAAAATTAAATAAAAAAAAGTGTATGGAAATGACATATCGTTTCGGCAAGTCCCGTGACCTTGACCTGTCATGTCCATACATTCCAGCTTTTTTCCACTGACGTTAACGATTGCAAAAATGTAATTTAATTAGATGAGCTGTACATATGTTTCGCGAAACGACTCTTTAAAGTTGCCAACAGCAACACACTTTTACCAAACAAAACTTTGGATAATCACAAAAATGAAAAACTATTTAAAAACTAGAAGAATGTACTTAAAACTGCCCATATAGCCCTCAAGAAGAGCAGTCCAAGGATGGCGCAGAACGTATAATGCAACATTCTAAGTCTGTTCAACTTTTTTAGACCTTCCGGGACAGTTTCCACGGGGTCTTTCAACAGATATACTCGGACTCCACGGATATAGCTGTAGAAGTAATCATTCCAGTCCAAAGCACTCATGTCGAAGTCAAAAAGATGCTTATCAGCATCACAGAGCTCGCTGTAAAGTTTCTGAGTATTTGAGTTGTCAAATTTCCATTCTCGCGTTGCAAAGTACGCCATCACTTCGGAGAATTTTGTTATTTTTCTATAGGCTTTTCTTAACCTGGGGAAAGAAGAAAGTGTTTTATTGTTATAATGAGGTTTATGTCAAGTCAAATTGAGCGTGACAGAATCGCTTTCCCAAAATTAAAGTAGATTAGTTGCTCCTTATTACTTCAGCTGTCTGCTTGCAAAAGTGCCTGTTTCAGACATAAGAGGCAGAAAAAAACTGAGGACATGAAGCGTTTATATATATACAATATTTATATATAAATCTCGTGTCACAATGTTTGTCCTCAATGGACTCCTAAACCACTTAACCAATTATAATAAAATTCGCACACCATGTGCAGTTCGATCCAACTTGAGAGATAGGATAGTTTAAATCTCAAGTTATAGTCGCAATTATTCTAACCACGCGGACGAAGTCGCGGGCAACAGCTAGTATACAATATAATGCAATGTAAAGTCGTCACACACAGACACTCCAATCCATACTAATTTTATAAGTGAAATCTGGTACATGGTATAATCTAAATTCTGAGAAAGAACATAGGCCACTTATCCATTGGAAAAAGGCTTATAAGGGGTATAATAATAAGTTTCATACAAACCTATGAAACTTTTTTTTGGATTGGACTTTGGCTTTCGAATTTGGCTTAAATATGTGCACAGCGATTTTTGAGCATCGAAGTCCACGCGGACGAAATCGCGGGCAACAGCTAGTTTTATAATATAACTAGCTGATCCAGCAAACGTTGTTTTGCCGAATATTTTTTTTTAGTTGTATTTTTAATGCCACATTATAAAAAAATAAAAACAAACAATTTCGTCCACAAAATAAAATATATTTTTTTAGTGTGAGCAACCCTTATCACTTAGGGGTATGAAAAATAGATGTTGGTCGATTCTCAGACCTACTGAATACGCATATAAAATTTGGTAAAAATCGGTTAAGCCGTTTCGGAGGACTACGGTAACTAACATCGTGACACGGGAATTTTATATATTAGAAGAAGATATATGTAGATTGTAGTAGATAAATACTCACATTGGTTTCTTCCCGATAAGAACAGCAATACCATCGATGATGTAAGCAGGTATCCAGTGCAGAAGGAAGCAGAACAGAGTGTAGAAGAACTTAGAAGATGTGATGTGGAATAGGTAGTAGTAGACTGCTTGGATCGTTGGTACTTGGAACCCGTAGATCTCGTTGTATTTCATGAATTTCTCTGAAAAATTGAAATATTTCTCGTAAATAGTTTTTGAACGAAAGCTTCTTTAGGCGTGACTAGGAGGTGACGGCAATGCAAAGGAAGTTACGGAAATATGGCGTCACGTTTTCATCCTTTCCAGATTTAAAATATTTTAGATTTTTTCAAAAACTATTTATTACATTTTATCAAACTTCAATAGATGGTTCATAAATATTATCAAGCGTGCCCAAGAAAACTCGCACATAATTCATTTTTAATACAAAAGAATCTGAATCCCTCAATCCGTTTAGGAGCTATGATGTTATAGATAGACAGACAGATATACATACATATACATGTCAAATTTATAACACCCCCTCTTTTTCCGCCGTAGGTTAAGAGGGATACCCATCATTCGAATACCTCTAGTAAAAGCATTGCTTAATTCATCACTAGATGGCGTTGTGCAAAGACTGTATTTAACTTAATTTTACAGTTCGTCACTAGATGGCGTTGTGTAAAAACTGTATTTAATTTAATTTTACAGTTTATCACTAGATGGCGTTGTGCAGAATCTGTATCCAACTTAATTTTTCAGTTCATCATTAGATGGCGTTGTGCAAAAGTTGCATTTTATGTATGATCTTACTAACCCCAAGTCAAAGGGTTTTGCTCTGAGGACACGTAGTTATAGACTGGTGGGGGCAGGTCTGGTGGTGGTGCGTCCTCGTGGTTGCTGGGGTACTCCCGTGCCGTCTTCCAGGCGGCTGCTATACAGGCATTCACCACCATGTCTCCGGGCACCAGGTCGGCTAAGACCTTGGGGTTACAGTTTAACACGTGGAGGAGACCGACTGCTGCCCCTACCACCACCTGTAAAATGAAAATGCAATGCTTTAGAACAAATTTGTTTGCAGTTTTTGCTAGATTTTACACCTTGGAAAACTTAGAACCTTGGATTTTTCATCAAGGATATTGTTCAGTAAGATAAAACAAAGTAATTCTATATAGGAACTATTTTAACTTAATATCAATACAAAAATAAACAATATATATAATATATGACGCCTCAAAAAAGACATCTTCATCCCTGCCAAAGTCGGGAAACCTGCCCAGAAGGCTGGCTGCATTGCCACGTTGTATGGCAATGCTAATTCTTTGAGCAAAATACAGACCAGTCTTCTGATCATGGGTGGAGTCGACCGAACGCTGTGTGAGTTCCTTATAAAGAATTCGTGCACCTTTTATTTTTTGTTAAAGCGGGGGAATCCTCATGGACACCCACTGGGAGGAAATGGGTAGTGTCAGACTCTTACTTACTGACTAAACCTGAACCGCCGTGCTACGTCATCCGCGTTTTTGTGTCGGTGTATGGCAATGCGTTGCAATCCTTCATACACCTCTTTATAAAGAACTCGTGCACCTGGTCCCCATGCCAAACGGCTCAAAAATATAATTACCAATAGTATTTATGCTATACCGTTTCGCACATACAAAATTTTTGAAAGAAACTTGAAAACTAAAAACTGATTTAAATTCAGTATACTTACACCAGTAGGTCCATAAACGTTATCAATCCAACCAGCAACCGGTTCTTTTGAAGTACCAATAACTGAAATAGGAAAACCATCGAAATTATTTTAACTACAATTTTAAGCAAATGTTATTATTATTATTTGCAAACCTCTTAAAAGATTTATCAATCTCGTGAAACAATCTATAATTTTCATAAATTAAAATTCTCGTAAAAAAAAAAATTAACTTTAATTCTGTCATTTGTGTTTCATCAATATATTTAATAGCTTAGGAATTAATATAATAAATGTAATAAACCATAATTAGTCTTATAAAATTGAAATTGAGCATTTTTAAATTTCAATGCTCTAACAGGCAACTAGGTTCTAATATTTACACCTTCTTGTATACCTACACTTAGTTCGCAATGAACATATTTGAATTTGAAAACATGTTTGTCATTTCTTACCTATCGCTGGTCTGAACAGAGCTACCGGTAAGCCCTTGGAGTACTCCTGAACAATGTTCTCAGCTACAGCCTTGGTGTAAGCATAAGTGTTCGGGAAATCTCCAAGTAATCTTTGAAAGACAAAAGTATAAGTTAAAGGCGGCTGTTATTCATACATCAATGATAGTAACGGGTTGTCAGAAGCTGGAAAGTCTGACAACCAGTCTAACTAAGGGGTATCGTGTTGCCCAGGTAACTGGGTTGAGGAGGTCAGATAGGCAGTTGCTCCTTGTAAAACACTGGTACTGTTCAGCTGCATCCGAACAGACTTCAAGCCGACCCCAACATTTTTGGGAAAAGGCTAGGATGATGATGACATAGATGACCCATCCATGGACCAACTGATTCAAGCGTAGGATAATGATAGGAGATCAACTCCATGTCAATATAATATTGTCACGCAATATACATAACCATGGTTTGAGGGTTTGAAGCTACCCTGAAAATTTCAGCCTGCTAGCTTATCGGAAAGTGCCACAAAATTGAAAATCGTGGGCAAATACAGTCGAAGTGAGAACCTTTTAAGATCCTGCCTTTTAACTTACCCGGGCGTAATATTGTTAATGGTCTTGACATCCATGGTTTCCACAATGTCTATGAGCTTGTCTCCCGGGAGAGGACTCTCGTAAAACTTTTCAGAGATCTGATCCTGTACGCAGTTACTGAAACAAAATAAAAATATTTTAGGTTTGGTTTAAAACTACGCAACTTTATCCTAAAAATTCCATCTTTTACCTATTTTATATATGGTAGGTGTATACTCTGCTGTAGGTAACAGCAGACGTCACAAAGAGTTACCATGGCCCCGGTACACAAAAGGCTAAGAAAAGAACATGAATGGGTGTTAGTCAGATGAAGTCTGACACTCCTTTCTCCTCGACGCAAAGTGATAGAAGACTTGATGATTTCCCACCCGAAAGAGAAGGGTTGGAATATTTATCATTTCTGCGACTATTCAAATTCAAATAATTTATTTGTAAAAGTGTTTATGGAACCCCCCACAGTGATCGGATTCCGTTCTGTTGCAGATCTTTAAATTCTCTTCTCACAATTTTTATCTATACATTTCTTTTTTGCATGCTAACCAATTCAAAAACTCAGCTATTTAATTTCCTTTGTTCTATTACTAGTTCATCATTCAGGTAAGCACCAGGTTCTTTTACGGACTGGAGGTACAATATTATGTGTACCTGTATGCTGTTGAGATGTGTACGAATGCCTTCAGCTTGCTGCATCCTCGGGCAAGCTTCAACATATCACGGGTTCCTCTGACGTTGATTTCCACAGCTGTCTTCAAGGGCTCGTCAAACCTCACTGTAGCGGCGCCATGGAAAATAACCTCCACCTGAAAATTTACAAATTTTAGAGGTTTAGTAACAATAATTAATAGTTTAAAAACATGCTTATACCCAAATCATGGGAGTACATGTCAAATAGCCTGGCCGCCATCTTGGACGTGCGCCGTATTGGATACTAGCTTTTCGCCCACGACTTCGCCCGCGTCGAGGTCGGTTATATCGCGTTTTCAAGAGAACTCTTCAAAAGTCCGGAACAAAAACTATCCTATGTTCTTTCTCAAGGTCAACTCTATCTCTGTGATTTAGACGTGAAAGCGTAACAGACAGACAGACAGACAGAGTTACTTTCGCATTTATAATATTAATAGTAGCGATTACTTACTCGATAGATATACAAATGAAACCATAGTTCGTAGCGTGAACATAACAGCAAAAACAATACTTTAAAATGACGAGTTTCCTTTGAAATCAAACTAGGCTTTAACTAACATTATGTACATATCTCAAGTATTCAACAAGTAGACAAACTATAAGAGGTCACACTTGAACTTTACAACAAGTTATGTCAATAAGAATGTTTTGTATGGATCAAATATCGTTTTTTAGACATTTTAAAGAGTCCGAAAACTGAGATTAAAACATTTGAAGCTGATCCATTTCGTTCGTAAAACGGCTTGATCTGTGACTTACTTTAAGGGAATAAAGATTAACTATGGATTGCAATAAACAATTTTGATTTGATTTGATTTGATCTATTAAGATGATTAAACATGTTTAATTGAGTTATGTTATATTTTAAATAGCTAGCACAAAAACATTTCATTTTGAAAGAGATAATGAGACTTTTTTTTCGACATTTCTCCTCAGGGTAGTCAGATAGGAAGACTGCTGCGAGCATTAATGTTTTATCCTACTTACAGATAAATTATTTCATTCCTTTTAAAAACGATTGCGTTCAACGATCAAACAAAATCTTTAGAGGCCTTTAGGTCTGCTTATTTGATGATCAAATTAACGCTTTTTACTTGTTTTAAACATTAATGTATTGTGTGTATAATATATTAGATCTGTTTCTACAACTACGTGTGATAGACGCGTAAATCTCCTAAATTCCTGAACCTATGATTATATGTAGATATTTTAGAAATGTGCTTGTCTATATACATACCTACTTGGGAAAATTACCTAAGATTGATAGAAAAAACACAGGTTTTACTCTTAAAGGGAGTGTCTCAAAATTGACTTGTAAAAATCCAACCGGAACGACAAACAAACAAGAAAGTGAGTTTATAAAAACGTGGCAAAATGTGATCACTACGATGCATTGGGATCGAACTCGAGACCTTTGAGTTGACAGTCTGTCAGTCTTCCCTCTAGGCTATCACAGCTTCTAAAACACAGTTTAAGGATATCTTCCACCCAATATTTGAATGTACAGGATATAGGTATGAAGCTTTTTTTAACGTACCTCATTCATAACTTTGATGCGATCCTCAGGAGACATGCCGAGGTCCGCCTGCCCCATGTCACCCTCAACAATACTGATCTTCTGGATAAAGTTCGGACATTCCTTCCTCAATCTGTCGTAAAGCTGTGAAAGAAAATAAATAATAATATTCCATAATTTTCACCCAACGCCATCTAGTCTCAAACTGTGAAGAGCTTGTATTATGAGTACCAGACAACTGATAAACATACTTATAAATACATATAGAATATGGATAAATTACACCCAGATACGGAACAAATGATCGTGCTCATCACACAAACATTTGTCCTGGGTGTGAATGGGAAAGGGATCGAACCGGCGACACGTCGCCTTTTATAGACTTGGCGCGGTGACCTCAACCACTCAACTCTCCGTGCTGTCAATTCGTCCGTTTTTTGCTAAAATTAATGAGGGCTTAAGGGGCTGTATTCAAGGGCTCTTCATCCAGGAGTTTAATGATAATTGAGCTCTTACCACATCATCAAATTGTTCTTGAAGTCTTCTGGCTATATCCTTATTCTTCTTCGGCCTCGCCAGTAAGAATATCTTCTTTAAATCCGGACATGATCTGAAACAAAATAGAAAAGAATCTCAGTATTTAAGAAGATAAGATGTTTTCTTTAGGTTGAGTAAAGAAAAAAAATAAAGTTTTGCGATTAGGAATTTGACTGGAAACTTGAAAGAAATCTGTTTACTCAGTCAGAGTTCCAAGAAATACAGAATACGTATTTTTTTTATCACAATTTTAAAAAGTCAGGAAGATAAAAAATCACTTGCTAGTGAAGACCATACTAGTAAGTGACGTCGTTCGAGATTATAAATCACTGTATCCGCTTATAAAGTTTACGAGATAAAAGAAAAAAGCACTTTATTATCCAACTAGCTGTTGCCCGCGACTTCGTTCCCGTGGGTGGGAGATATATGTTATGATTTATACCTGCCCTATTTTTTCACATTTTCCATTGTACCTATCTTCGCTCATATTAGTCGCAGCGTGATGGTTTAAAGCCTAAAGCCTTCCTCGATGAATGGTCTATTCAACACAAAAAGATTTTTTCAATTTGGACCAGTAGATCCTGAGATTAGCGCGTTCAAACAAACAAACAAACTCTTCAGCTTTATATATTAGTATAGATATAGATTTACCTAAACAGTTTTTTTGTTAAGCACGCTATTGTGTGTCTCTTTCAGAATTTGACAAAACAACTGCAATCGGACCTTAGGTACTCGTAAAAGCGTTACCGACTCTGGACCAAAGGGATTCTGAGGAAGAATTTGTGTACACTGGTCATCAGGGCCGGATCTAGGGGCCCAGGGGCCCCGAGGCCTCGAGGCAACAAAGGAGTAGGGGCCCCCTTGGTTCAAGTTATTTTCATTCAGTGAAAAAATTATCTAGCTTTTTTAGACTCTAGTCATAGTGGGCCCCTAGGCACTGGCCTAAAGTGCCTTATGGATAATACGGCACAGCTGGTTATGGTTAAAGTTACATTAAAATCTCGTGCACAACAGCCAGTATTATAAGAAAGTGCTAGCAAAAAAAGTATCAATAAAAATTAAAAATACACCCCCGAAAACAATAATTAAGAACTTCTATCCCAAAATCGATTCACCGATTAAGTATCTACATAACAAAGGCAACCCGAATAACGGTATCACATATTTGAAATTCAAAAGAGTCGTTTTAAAAAGAGGTGTGATATGCGATTGATTTATATAACTATTGTTTAATTAGTAAGTGAGTCGCGTACGGCCTCAGCACGTATCCTCGTAGCCTTGATGGTGCAACTGTCTCACTCTTATTGTCTAAACAGTTTGTACCATTGATCAAGAGTATTCGATGTGCCCAGGGCCCCAATAGGGATGATGACAATATTTTTTTGCAGCGTCCCTCTTGTAGTTTTTTGTATAATAATGGATACGTATTTTTTTAATTTGTCCCGCAAACACAAATTGACCAAATTACAGTGAATGAAACTTACGCGTGACGTCACGATTGAGTATAAATTTTACTCTATCGTTACGTCACAAGCCCCCTCTCCTAAACTTTAAAGCAGTTAATCGTTGTTAATTCTAGTTTTTCTGAAAAAGGAAAAAATACGTGTCTCATACTTTTCAATTATCTAACTGAGGGACTAATGAGATTTTTTCTTTTTATACCCAGTCATCATCCCTATTCTGCTATTTAAAATGGCCGATGAATTTATGGCAATCGGATTGAAGAAACTATTCCTAATCCCTTAAGAAATGTGCCACAATGATAATTGAAGATTCCTTGTATTGAACGTGAGTGTACCGCCCCGTACTGAATTCCTCAAAATTTTTGGAAGATTGCTTAGATAAATCGAATAGCGTTAATCTATACTTCTATATACTAATATATAAAGCTGAAGAGTTTGTTTGTTTGTTTGTTTGAACGCGCTAATCTCAGGAACTACTGGTCCAAATTGAAAAAATATTTTTGTGTTGAATAGACCATTCATCGAGGAAGGCTTGGCTATAAATCATCACGCTGCGACTAATAGGAGCGAAGATACAATGGAAAATGTGAAAAAACAGGGCAGGTATAAATTATAACTTATATCTTCTACCCACGGGGACGAAGTCGCGGGCAACAGCTAGTTTAATATAATTTCCAATCATTCATCGGCCATTGTAAATAGCAGAATTGGGGCCCAGATGCAGTAGAGTCCGGTAAATCCCTGAGCTCTCGAGTCGTTGTTTTTAGAGTTCCGTATCCAAAGGGTAAGGCTTCGTCTTTAACCAGGCTGTATCAAATGAATTGTGGAAGATCGACAGTTGAAATTGAAGAAAAAAATAATTTCTATAATATGAATAGAAAAATATATTTTTTTACGTTTGGGTATCTTACCTACAATGATACGGAACCAATTGTGCGTGAGTCTGACTCACCCTTCGCTTGTTTTGTAAAATGCTAAACTCCCACGGTCGGGAATGAACCCGCTACCATTTAAGTCAGATTAACCGCAACTCATATTTTATTTATAATGTATTGCGGGCTTTTATCGCCGATTTCAACTTGCACTGAATATAAATTACCCTTAAGCACTTTTTATAGCCTTTTCAAATGACAAAAGAAATGAAAATAATAAAAAAATATCCTCATATGCTTTTTGATACGACATTTTTAGACATACTATCGATGCATACCCTATTATTATTATAAACG
The DNA here is from genome assembly GCF_003590095.1 of Trichoplusia ni. Classification (NCBI taxonomy): domain Eukaryota; kingdom Metazoa; phylum Arthropoda; class Insecta; order Lepidoptera; family Noctuidae; genus Trichoplusia; species Trichoplusia ni. The sequence continues at coordinate 30,278 of NW_020799762.1, forward strand.
CAAAAGTTTGTATGTATGGTTGTTTGTTCCTCTTTCACGCAAAAACCACTGAACGGATTTAGACGAAACTTTGTACACAGATAGTTTATAAGCAGGATTAACACGTAGGATAGTTTTTATCCCGACTTTAAGGAAAGAGAAGTTTGTTACATTACACTAATAATATAGATTCCTTTGTCAATGTTAAATAGATTTTCATGTTTGCAATTAAAAAGCCCCATTAAAACCCCACCGCCACAATCTAGTTCAATTCCTACAAAAAATGGTATTGTTCTAATTCTGTACTATGCATTTGCATATTTTTTTTCTAGAAACAAGAAGTTGCTCTGCTAATTTCACATGAATTTATTTTTTTGTTAGGGTTTAAAAACAGCCGAGTGGTTGACAGGCCGACGCGTAAGTCGCAGGTTTGATCCCTGCGTAGGACAAGCGTTTGTGTGATCCACGAATGCTTGTCCTGAGTCTGGGTGTCTTTGTGCATGTGATTTGAATGTTTGTGAAACGTCCACATAAGGATAAATTCCTTTACGAGTTTTTTTTTTTAATATCTTGTTGGACAATCCGCCATTTTAAAACCAATATACTGTATGTATTCAAGTATAATATTAATACAAGTTTCAGTTACATGCCAACTTCAATATTAGTTTAACACAGTGTTAGCACATGCAAATATGAAGCTTAAACATTAATAAAAAACATCTTATTAATAGAGTGAGTGAGATGGAAGTATACGTAATGAGAGAGTTAGAAAGGGATAGCAATATCGTGAGGAGTAAAGGTGTTATAATGGTTGTTTATCTGGTCTTTGGAAAAACCTTATTATTTGTTTATTTCCGCCTTCCTTTACAAGAAAAAAAGGTATGTTATTAAATTAAGGTTTCTGAAAGACCAGTGGGAAGACTTGTTAATCATTTGTTTCGACAGAAAAATCGTTCAAGTCAAGTAAGACTAAGAAGCACATAGTTTGCATAAATAAATAAATAAATATGGTCACCCATCAAATTTATGGCCGAACCAACTATTAATTATCAAATTCGATTTTCATTTTTAGTCATTCTTGTTAAAGAGCCAAAGGAACTGATCTTCCGTAAAAAAAAACTGTCTTGGTATCTCCAATTATGAGATTCGACCTTATGACAGGCGGACAGACACTACAATCTTAGTAATAGTGTTCAATTTTGGCTCTTTGGCTACACCAACCGATTATGTTAAGCTATTTATAACCTGACTAGGTGTTGCCTGCGACTCCGTCTGCGTGGACAGCGTTCGGTGGTCCCCGTTTCCATGGAAATACGTCCCCTTAGTGATCTAATAGCTTTTACACACCTTTTCAATTTTCCCATATTTAAAAAATCGGGATAAAAGGTAGCCTATGTTCTTTTCCATGTCAATGGATATATGCATGCCAAATTTCAGCCAAATCCGTTCAGCCTTTTTTGCGTGATTGAGTATCAAACATCCAAACATCCACTCTCTCACATTTATACCTAACTAGCTGTTGCCCGCGACTTCGTCCACGTGGTTAGAATATTCCCCGTTTTTTTTACATTTTCCATTATATCTTCGCTCCTATTAGTCGCAGCGTGATGTTATATAGCCTTCGTGTCTATTCAACAGAAAAATAATTTTTCAATTCGAAACAGTAGTTCCTGAGATTAGCGCGTTCAAACAAAGAAACAAACAAACTCTTCAGCTTTATATGTTAGTAAGTATAGATGTGAAATGAAGAGACGTTTTATATTTTTAGTTCTTAACCGACTGCCAATAAAGGCGTATGCCAAAAGTATTTTCACACATTCTTAGTCACGCACAACCCTGCTTACCCTGCATGCATTAGTGTGAAGTAATCCAAGATCTTGTCACCAACATGTCTGTCACCGACTTACACATTAAGCATACTAATTCAGTCGCATCGGCATAACATACCATAGCATACCATTGCATGCTACAGTAAATAGTAGCAACGGTATATCCTACTAGTATTATAAACGCGAAAGTAACTCTGTCTGTCTGTCTGTTGCGCTTTCACGTCTAAACCACTGAACTAATTTTAATGAAATTTGCTATAGAGATAGAGTTGACCTTGAGAAAGAACATAGGATAGTTTTTATCCCGGACATTTGAAGAGTTCTCTTGGAAACGCGATATAACCGACCTCAACGCGGGCGAAGCCGCGGGTGAAAAACTAGTATCTTACTAATATTAAAAACGCAAAAGTTTTTATGTATGGATGTTTGGATGTGTGTTCCTCTTTCACGCGAAAACCACTGAACGGATTTAGACGAAACTTGGTATACAGATAGGTTATAAGCAGGATTAACACATATGATAGTTTTTATCCTGAGTTTATGCTCCTGTAGGATCATTTTCGATTTGTAACGGGCGGGCCCGCGGGGGAACAGCTAGTTACTTATTAATGGACGATTCAAATCAAAAGTCACTTTTTTTTAAACACCTAATTCTAGACTTCGATCCTCGCGTAGGACAAGCGTTTGTGTGATCCACGAATGCTTGTCCTGAGTCTGGATGTCTTTGTGCATGTGACTCGAATGTTTGTGAAACCCCCGCGACACAAGGATTAAATTCCTTAGGGTGGGGGGTATTTTTTCAAGAAACACAAAAACATTTTCCTACATTGAATTAAATAATAGAGAGATATATCAAAATTAATTTCCATATACCTATTTAAGTGTAACAGATGGACAGATTTACTTTCGCATTAATTCTATTTTGTATTTACGAATTGCATGAATACATAAATTGCATTCAATTAAATAACTATAAAGAGATAAAGTTATGTATGACAAATATCTCATTTTGAGTGTAATGTATTGTAAACTCTAATACGATTGTTTTAGAGTTGAATTTATTTTGTCTTGTGAGCATGATAACAAATTTGAATTGTTGATAGGGTGACAATGTTTATCGTTAAGAATAAGATAATTCCTAAAAGTTTAAGTAACGTAATGTCTTGTTTTTTCTTCTATTAGAGACCTCTGCCCAGCCGTGGGACACAGTACGATATACATTATCCCATGGCTGGGCAAAAAGCCTCCCCTTAATCCTATTACGACACCTTATTTCGGTTATGGTTGCAAAACATTACCTTCCTTTATCGCAGTCGGATAAAAAGTTACTCAAGTGATAATGCTGTTACCAGCGCCCTCCTTTTTAAATTTCATCAAAATCTGTTTAGTTGTTTCAGCGTAAAGTGGCAGTAAACATACATTCACACAAACCATATAGTTTACTCGCGCGTATTTATCGGTATCGCCCGACTAGTTTCTAACCCAACCCGGAGTCCTTAATCATGAGCTAGTAGAAATAGGAAAATTTATAGAAAATTTGAATTTTGATAAAATGATATCAATGTTTGTGTTAAATGAACGTGCGGTACAGATATCACATATTATATTACTTAATGATAGATATCTAAAAAGGTTTTCTTATGCAATGATCTTTATCTATACTTTCAACTACATTTTTATCATCGTTTATCTAATATTGCTTGCTTTTGTAATAAGTTTCACTATTATAACTAAAAATATTGATTATGCTTTGTTTCATGTAATAATATCTATACAAATATATAAAGCTGAAGAGTTTGTTTGTTTAAACGCTCAGGAACTACTGGTCCAAATTGAAAAATTCTTGTTGTGTTGAATAGACCATTAATCGAGGAAGGCTTTAGGCTATATACCATCAAGTTGCGACTAATAGGAGCGAAGGTACAAAGAAAAATGTGAAAAAAAATAGGGCAGTTATAAATCATAACTTATATCTTCTACCCACGCGGACGAAGTCGCGAACAACTTGTTATTGATAACCAGCAGAACCCCTCGGCTTAACTTGCATTTCATAAGGGACCCTGAATATCAGGCTTAGACCCGAAATTGGCTACATTAACTTTTTGATTCGTATTGGTTATACAAAAAACCCAAGATAAATCTTTCGTTGGACCTTAATGGCAATAATATAGTTTTAACAATAAAAACTTACAACCGAATTCAAATAAAAAGCTACTGAGCCAAACAATTTCACGTTAAATGAAAAAGTTTAAACAAAATCGGTTCATCCACGCTAAAATTCTGAGAGAACGGACAAGCAAAGAAACAAAATACGAACAGAATTGAGAATTTATCCATTTTTGAACTCGGTCAATAAAACACCTGAAGATATTTCAAGTGTGTTGCGTCACGTCAGAGGACTACGGGCGGGATACACTCTGACACCAGGTTGTACATCAACCATTCGACTAGAATAAAAACTTCATGGTCACCCGACAAACATTCAGCTTACAAAGCACACCTTAAGAATTCCTAGCAAATATATCTCTTTTCCCATCAACCACGTTTTAAAGTAATTTTATATTTGTGGGAGCGGGACGGCGCTATACACGGCATATAGCGTTATCTCTTTTTCTCATTTGCAATTATATGAGACGTGGCAGTTGGCTCTCAGTTCACTTAGCACATACTATCTTGAATATAATCTATTGCATTGATATTCGAGTAGTGAGAGGAGCTCGTGGCCAAGCTATAACTGCATAAGTGAATCGATCACAGGTTAAGCTACGCTTGACACGGTTGGTCCGGAGATGGGTGGAGATGGTTGAATATCTTTGTCACAACGAGATACTCCGTGTTTCGAAAGGCACGCTACATACATCTTTGACAGTCATTACAGGTAGTCAGAAGCTTTGAAAGTCTGACAAACTGTCTAACTAAGGAGTATCGTGTCGCCCAGGTAACTGGGTTGAGGAGGTCAGATAGGCAGTCGCTTCTTGAATAAAACTGGTACTTAGCTGAATCCGGTTAGACTGGAGGGCGACCCCAACATAGTTGGGAAAAGACTGGGACGATGATGAATAGAAACTTAAACTGCTTAAGGTAATTTGTAAATACAGTATTTGACTAAAATGAACCAATTAGTCCAACTAGTAGATTTCTAAATAATTTACGAAGGTTATTTTTAATTTTATTATATCAATAAACAAATACATATCAAACACATTAAAGATGATAAAACGTAATGTAAATAGGGGCTAATGTTGTCACTTGTCGGTAAATATAATGATAAGTGACGTCACACAAGATTTCAATATGTATTAGAAATTAAAACAGAATCTTAAAAAGAAACTCCCATTCCAACTATAATTAGCTATTTCTACATGTATCATTTGTGAACTTAAACGGGATTCGAACCTGTAATCTCGAGCCTACGAATCCGGTCGTTGCTCCACTTAGCTACTGCGACATAGTACTTATTTCGTGTATTTCCATAATTGCAAAAACTAGTACAAATTGCCCAGTTTTACTTAAATTATACTTATTTATATTCTTTCGTAAATTTACATTATAAACACACGTAACGTTACGTGTCACAGACCAAAGAATAAAAACTGATGCAGACCCGCCAATACGGAAAAAAAGGAAATTGTTACTTTTACCATTAAATAACATTAAATATTCCTATTATGGGATTTGATTAGGACTCAATTTTAATTTTAAATAATTATTTTTTTGTATTAACCGACATGCTGATTTTTTTCATCATATTTACCGTTTTTAATTTGCTTTGAACCTACAAAAGAGAATACAAAATTTTAATAAGATGTAGAACTATCGCTGTCTCTTTCTATATCTGTGTGTGTGACAATTTTTATTTCGGTCTCACTCTAACAGACTTTTATCTCTTTCTGAAGCGACTCAGTTACATTACAATAAACTTAAAAAAAAAGGCTTTTCTTAAATTTGTCCTGTCTACAACTTCTATAATCTATGGTATGAGAGAGTGCAATGATCCATATAACATTATGGTTACAAAGATTGTCAATTTGACCAGTACATGCGCTTGCGCAGATCACGGCAACAGGTTCTGTGGTTTCATTACAAGTATTGAATTTGTATGAGTCATGCATTTTGAATGTATGGGACGTACAGTCAGCAAATATAACACTGGTTAGTTTTACAGGACATGCAAAACAAATATCGGTTAAGTGTGACTTGGACGCGGGAGTCTGACGGTTCCGTACAAAGAGACTGCTTTATTTTTTTTAAATGGCGTACGGATAGCGTTGCACACAGCGGAGGCTTATTAGCATTGTTTCGTTTTTCCCCTCTGAGTATGAAACCCTAATTATTTACCTAATGACGGCATCGATAGCTGAGCGGT
>NW_020799763.1:0-27323 GCF_003590095.1 Trichoplusia ni
CTTCGCGTGCATATAATTTAAACTATAGTTAATTATCTATTAATTATTTCATCCGGTTTTGTCATAATCCGAAGTGTTCATTGATATCTTGAGCAAATGAAGGTGTAACACATAGCTACGTATTAAAATAATAGTATATTATCAACGAACATTGACAACTAGATTTCTCGACGGTAGAACCTCATTAGATGACCGGTTAAGCAAAAAAAGAACGTTTAATTGTGAGGATTTACTAAACTGTGTTCCGTATACGTAGGTTGTAGAGAATGAATAGATTGCTCAAAACCGATTAAGTGGTTTTGGCAAGGAAAAATGATTTTCAAAAGAATCCATGTTCATCCAGTGGTTCTCTATCTATCATTTTCTCGTCCGTAAAATGAGTTGCTTAACTTCGATTTTGATTTTTGGTACTTTTGGTTATAACAGCTGCAGAACTATACCATCCGCGAAAAATCCATTTAATAGCTTTGTAGGACGTACAATCGGACTGGCAGCGAAACCTCAGAGTAATGTCCGGTTTTATTATTTCGATAGGGAACTCTAAAACTAGGTTTTATAAGCAGGTGATGTAATTAAGAAACAATGTCATTTATGTACTTGTTTTCTTAGTGTTTTCATCTAGACAATGTTACATCGCATCGCACTAGAATAGAAAACTTCAAATGTATGTGAATGACATTCCTCTTCGACAAGTGACGTGACTCTGACTTGTCAGTTCAATACATTTGAGGGATTCGTCAGCGTTAGCGAGGAGACATGTAACTTGTCTACATAAACGTATGGAAGTTAAAATGTAATGTAATGTAGTAAATGTAATTATATACTTTTCCTAAAAATCACGACGTTTTGTCGAAGGGGTTTCAAAAACATTCAAGTCACATGCACAATACACCCAGACTCAGGACAAGCATTCTCAAGTTTTAAATCCGCATCAGCTCTGCGTTCAGTCAATTTGCTGACAAATTGTCAGCCATTTTCCAAATACGTAGAATATTTTTTACCGCTTTTTTTCTGTTTAAGTACACTTATAAACGATTTCTGAGTAGATAATAAATATTCTACTCTCCTGGTATGTGACTAAGGACTCGGTAAATAATATTTATGTCAACAAAGATGGCCGACTATTTGCCATAGTATATTTGCATTAAAATGACGGAACAATATTTTTCCATAAACTATACAATGACGTTTTGACTGGCCTGTTGGTCTAGTGGTTAGTGACCCTGACTGCTATACCGGAGGTCGTGGTTTCGATACCCAACTGAAACAAATATTTGTGTCATGAGCAAGAAATATTGGTTCTGTCTGGGTGTAATCTTCTAATATATAGAATTCCCGTGTCACGATGTTAGTTACCGTACTCCTCCGAAACGGCTTTACCGATTTTTACCAAATTTTGAATGCGTATTCAGTAGGTCTGAGAATCGGCTACTATCTATTTTTCATACCCCTAAATGATGAGGGTTGATCACACAAAAAAAATAATGTAATTTTTTTGGCGAAACATTTTGTTTTTATTTTTTTATAATGTGGCATTAAAAAATACACTAGAAATAATTTTTTAGGCAAAATAACGTTTTCTGAGTCAGCTAGTTTATCTATATTATGTATGTGTTTAGAAATATATAAGTATGTTTATCAGTTGTCTAGTACTCATAATACAAGCTTCGCTTAGTTTGAGACTAGATGGCGTTGTGTGAAAGTTGTGGAATATTACTTGTAAACATAGCTAAGGGCATTATGGTTTAGTTCATAACTTCTTCAGCTCGCTTGAACCAGACTCCTCTCTGTTCGTTGGTTAAAGTTGAATATAAGAAACAGTTAGTCAGTAACGATCTTGTTTAAATAAACAATTTGTAGTTTCCACACGTTGAAACCTTGGCAATATAGCGTGGCAGACGGCGTCTGAATAATAAGTTGGGTTAAATCGGGAAGTAACAATTTTGATGGGACCCAAACAAAACATTAATAAAAATCGGTGAAGAGCGAGTCTCATTAGGAATACTAAGGGTTCCACATAAATATTAAAATAGGGCAAAAATAATTGTAACCTATTTATTTTTAGACCGTCTCAAACGTTACCTAACCTCATTTTTTATGTATATTAGATAAGTAGGGTAAAGTGGGGCTTTATTTATAAGACTCCGGTATATGTACGTCTATCTGTTACCAGATTATATCTCATGAACCGTAGAAGCTAGACAGTTTCAATATTCACAGATGGTGTGTTTCTATTGCTGCTATAACGACAACAATGGAAATAAAAATCGAAGTTAAGCAACAATTGGAACAGTTTTAAATTGGATTATTGACAATATTATTGCGAATTCTTAGTCAAAAAACTTATTAAGGGGTATCGTGTTGCCAAGGTAACTGGGTTGTGGGGGTCAGATAGGCAGTCGCTCCTTGTAAAACACTGGTACTTAGCTGAATCCGGTTAGACTTGAAGCCGACCCCAACATAGTTGGGAATAGGCTAGAATGATGATGTGTTTATACAGAAATACACCAAGATAAACAAATATAAAACTTATCGATATTCATAACGTTAATTTAAACTGTACGTCTAGAAATTATTAGATTGACTACTTACGTAAATACTCAACTATTGAATATTCAATAATTATAAACTTCTTTTACGATCACCACAACAATTATAATGCGTTAGGTAAATTAAATGGCTTCCTAAGGTCAGAATACAAAAGGAATACCTTCTGAAATTGAATATTCAAACTGTCACACTGTAATCACGTGACGAAGAAATTAATGTGGCGACCTTTCTGATAAGTTGTCAAATTGATCACGAAATTTAATGACGAGCAAAACGCTAATGAAGAGAATTAAAATAAATTTGGATTTTGTTCTGGAACTTCTTGCAGTTTAACACTCGAAATTATTTCAGACTAGCTGTTGCCCGCGACTTCGTCCGCGTGGTTAGAAGATATAAGTTAGAAATTTTTGAACGGAAGCCCTCGAAGATGAATATTTTCCCTTGTTTTTTCCACATTTTTCATTGTATCTTCGCTCCTATTAGTCGCAGCGTGATGGTATATAGCCTAAAACCTTCCTCGATGAATGGTCTATTCAACGCAATTAAATTTTCCATTTAAACCAGGTATTTCCTGAGATTAAATTTGTTCAAACAAACAAACCCTTCAGCTTTATATATTAGTATAGATTTGACCAAATGGTTCCAGTTTTTTTTTCTGTTATAAAGAAACCTAAGTCTAGTAAGTTGCTCTGGCGTCTTCAAAATAACCTTTTTGATTCAAACTCGTATTTAAAATTGGGTTCAAGAATGATTGACTCTCGATCATCGAAAAACATTGTTCTCACTTTATGTCTAAAGACTGTGTAATGAAACCTGATTTCTAATGTCCCTACGGATTTTACAGTGCCTAAAAAAACGACTCAAGGAATTTAATCCTTGTGTCGCGGGGTGTTTCACAAACATTCAAGTCACATACACAAAGACACCCAGACTCAGGACAAGCATTCGTGGATCACTCAAATGTGAAAATTTTGTCAATAGTCATTCGTATAAACATAAACATAAATAAACTACTATCCTGTTTTGAATCGTACAAAATGGTCGGATATACTACTAATATTATAACCGTGAAAGTATGTATGGATGTCTCTTCCTCTTTCACGCAAAAACCACTGAACGGATTTAGACGAAACTTGGCACACAGATAGTTTATTACCAGGATTAACACATAAGATAGTTTTTATCCCGATTTTATGTTCCCGTGGGATCATTTTTGATTTGTTGCGGGCGGACCCGCGGGTAACAGCTAGAGTTCATGTAACTCTTTATACAGCACTTACCTATAAAGAGTTTTGTGAATCCATTTAAATTGATTACGACATAATGTTGTATTAAATTAATTACTAGTAATTAAAATTACTAAGCATCATCGTTACGCAATTATAATCAGTTGTCCCTTCTGGTTTTAATGTGATTTTTTATGCATCTTGCATATTAATGGAGTAATTATAACCAATATGCTATGCCAATTAGTAACAGTATAAGCAACGACCGTACAGGACTAGATAAGACTGCCCAGGGTAAGGTTACATCGCATTAGAATAGAAAACTTCTTCAAATGTATGTGAATGACATTCCTCTTCGACAAGTCACGTGACTTTGACTTGTCAGTTCAATACATTTGAGGGATTCGTCAGCGTTAGCGAGGAGATGTGTAACTAATTTTCAGGCCCAAAGTGGCAGCTTTGTTTCTACTTAAAACTTACTTTGAAACCTGACTATGACATAAAACTGATGGAAATTTCGACCGAATAAAAAAAAAACTTTCTTAAAACTTGATACTAATCTTCAGTAGTATCCAAAGTACTTAATTTAAGTGAAACTTCATTATTAAAAAAATATTCCTTGATTAAATATAATATTTTAATATTAAACATGTTTTTCTTTCTTTATAGATTCGAAAATGGCGCCATATATTGGTATCCCCGAGTACTATGCTGGCAAAACCCTCTTCATCACGGGAGCCACGGGTTTCATGGGCAAAGTATTAGTAGAAAAACTGCTGTATAGTTGTCCGGATATTAAAAAAATGTTTTACTCTTGAGACCGAAAAAAGGGCACAGCAGTAAAGAGCGATTGGACGATTTGTTTAAATTTTCGGGTAAGTGCTGCCATCTTGTGTCGAGTAGCGAAAACCTTGAATTCAAAATTCTGTTAATCAATTTATTATTAACAATACCTGCTGATTTTAAAAAGATAAATCTTTTTTCGTGGAAATGTATTTAAAATGTTCTTAATTGCATCTATTTGATAATGAACCGTGACGAAAAATTAGTAATATCCGCAAAATCCGTGCATCGCTTGACATAACAACCTTATACTTTTGAATAATCTTCAGGTTTTTGACCGTCTGAAAGCCGAGCATCCGAAGCGCTTCGAGAAGTTGCAGGTGATAGCTGGAGACATCTTGTCGGAAGACCTGGGCATCTCCGACGAGGATAGGCGGCAACTCCAAGAAGAAACCCAGATCATATTCCACTGCGCAGCTTGTGTTAGGTAAGTCTCAGTTACAAGGGAAGGGTGAAATACACCGGTGGTTTTAGCCGGTAAGAGTCCGGCATACCTCTCCGCCTTCCCCAAGGACGAGAAAGTCCTTGAGGATTTCACCGGGTTAAAAAATTAATAGCTAGCTATGTACAGTCACCATTGGAAGTCACCACTCAATATTATTATAACTATCGTGAAACGAATTCATATCCATTTATGTACTAACGGTTTGCTCAAATGATTGTATTTGGGCCTTCGACTTGCGATTCCAACTCGCATTAGCTCATGGTTAAGGAGCTAGTTGGACTATCCCGATACATGCGAATGAGTGAATTGTTATTAAATAAATAATCGAATATAATCAGTTGCTGGTATGCCATCCTGTAACAAAATATATACTGTAGCTATCCCAGAAAAAGTTGTTATGCCAGAGGGCTGAAAAAAAAGGCCCTTAGGGTTATGAAAATTATTTGTCTGATTCTCAGACCTACCCAATATGCATACAAAATTTCATGAAATTCAGTCGTCTTCCCTTTCAATCCTGTGGTTACCTCGGTTTCTAAATAAATAATTAGAAAATGTAAAAGGCTTAATCATTATTTTGTTATAACATCTCAACATTTCTAATTCTAGATTCGACATGTTTCTGCGTGATGCTGTCAACATGAACACCTCTGGTACTCTAAAAGTCTTGCAGTTGGCTGAAGGAGTAAAGAATCTTGAGGTTTGTAATATAATATAGAAAAAAAACTAGTGCGTCTAACCGTCACACAGGATTGAAGTAATTTTTTTTCAAATACTTTTGCTAGCCTTGGATAGCCGAGTGGTTGAGGTCATCACGAAAACCCACTGTGCGCGACGTGTCGCGGGTTCGATCCCCGCGTAGGACAAGCATTTGTGCGATCCACCAATGCTTGTTCTGAGTCTGGGTGTCTTTGTGCATGTGAACTGTATGTTTGTGAAACCCCCCGCGATACAAGGATTAAATTCCTTAGTGCGGGAGTCGTTTATAAAAAATAAAACTATCTATTGACTAAACCAATAAAACAAACATATTTGAAAAACCAAATAATACAGAAACGTGACCCTCATATTGCCTCCTAGTCGCGCCCAAAGAAGTTTTTCTTCAAAACCTTGATACAATTATTTTAGAATCTGCTTTCACTGGCCAAAACTTATAGCTATACGATAGCAGTGCCATCTGTTGGTAACCTTTTTAAATACACAATGACGTTGTGTATTATCATAACTTTCATTGCTACACAAAGATTAAACTCCTCAATTGAGAAATCTATTGGAAAGAAAGTCATAAATCAAATCTTCCAGGCATTCGTCCACGTTTCCACCAGCTACTGTCGCTGCGAGCTGGACGTATTGGATGAGAAGCTGTACCCATCACCACACCGGCCTCAGCATGTGATGCATGCTGTGGAATGGATGGATGATGACCTGCTTAGGCATATGCAGCCAAAGTAAGTAATATATAAATTAATGATAGCTCTTTGACTGCACTGATAGCCCAGTGATTGAGGTCACCACGCCAAACCCACAATAAGTGATGCGTCGCAGATTTAATCCCAGTAGGACAAACATTGGTGTGATCCACGAATGCTTGTCTTAAGTCTGGGTGTCTTGTGCATGTGACTTGAATGTTTCTTAAACCCTGCGATACAAGGATTAAATTCAAAAGTGCAAAAAAAGTCCAAAAAGGTCAAAATCCAGTCTTTTATGTGAGAATTTGTTACAAACTTTCGATATATTTTTTTATTTTCAGGTTAATTGACCCCCAACCAAACACGTATGCCTACACTAAGTCATTAACGGAAGATTTAGTTTCACAATACGCGGGAAAATTCCCAATTGTGATCGCACGGCCATCTATCGGTGAGTAGCAGAACTTATTCTATTTAGTTTCTAACCCCCGAGGCAGTCTTATGTAATTAGTTGTATTCATTTTCCTATCTTAGAATTTATAATTAGGCTTCTTACCCAGATTTTGCCATCATTTTACTGAAATTATTGAAGAGTTCATTGTTTTGAGACTAGATGGCGTTGTGTGACTTTGTGGAATGTTCATAATTTATATCATTTTTGTGTTTTTACAGTAATTGCTGCTTATAAAGAGCCGATGCCCGGTTGGGTAGATAACCTCAACGGTCCAACTGGACTACTAGTAGGGGCTGGTAAAGGTAAGCTATAATTTATAATCATTATAAAAAAATTGCGTAGATTTATTATGACAAAGTTATGTTTGCGGTTGGCAGAAATATGAACAACAATTTTGACGAAAACTTTGGCATTTTTATTGTTTTTCCAACTCATTTGAAACATTCACTTGTAGTGAATGCTTCAGGTGGCACTTAATGGATATTAAAAGGCTGAAAATCTATGTAATTTTGTGTAACGGTTACAGAGATCTCTATCAAACTTGCACGCTGTGATTTTACATCATAGAGTGTTTGCTAATTATAGTTCTTTCATCTTTAAATTTGAGCCAATAAAGATGTTTAATCAAAAATACCGGCCACCAAAAACCCTATTTATTGTAATTTTTTAGGTGTAATTCGTACGATGCATTGTAACGAAAACTTCATGGCTGATGTGGTGCCAGTAGATATGGTTGTTAACGGATGCATCATCCTCGCCTACCTGACTGCGATTGAGAAGTAAGTACATTTAGATAATACATATACATACAGATAGTGGAGTGATGATCCGCGCAGGATGGATGGCAGGAGTTGTATTTTAGGAGGCCTATGATTAGTAGTGGACGATTAAGGGCTGATGATGATGATGATGATAGATAGATACTATAGATAGATAAGACTGATATAAGTGAACAAGTTTCTGATCGTACCCGACGCAAATAGAGGGATGTTATAAGTTTGTTGCTGCCTGTGGTATCATAGCTACCGAACAAATTGGCTTAATGTTATCTTGTAGCAAGTGCTGATTACTTTGTTATAAGCAGACTTGACAGTCCAACGATTTATAACTTTAGGATATAGTCTGTGCACACTTTGCCAGGCGCTATTTCTGGATTCATTAGACCATCACCCAAAACGGTTTTTAGTAAATTAAGAACAAGATTTCTATAATTTTAAAAAGTATGTTAATTAAGTTGATCTATGTTACTTACAGATCTAAAGAGATCGGCATTTGCAACATAACGCAGTCCGGAATCAACGCCATCACTTGGGGAAAAGCTTTGGAAATCGGTAAGTTACGACATTTCAATCACATTTCGTGTATTATCTACTTAATCATTCTTAACATTTTCTATTTCATCTGCGATAATTTCAACTGTCCTCCCGTTATGGCTTATGAGATACGATTCAGATGAACGGAAAACACCCCTTAGTAATAGAGCTAGAAAAATAAACATAACTGCTACCTACATAATGCTTGACTGGCCTGTTGGTCTAGTGGTAAGTAACCCTGACTGCAATACTGGAGGTCTAGGGTTCGATTCCCATCCAGAATAAATGTTTGTGTAATGAGCACGATTATTTGTTCTGAGATCTAGGTGTATTTTTTCTATATCATGTATGAATTAGGAAATATCTAAGTTAGTTTATCAGTTGTCTAGTACTCATAATAAAAGTTTTGCTTTGTTTGAGACTAGATGGCGTTGTTTCAAAGTTGTCGAATAAGTAGTGGTTCTTCTTCTCAGGTCGCGTCCAAGTCAAGGAGTTCCCCTTCACCGTGGCTCTGTGGTATCCTGGTGGCTCGGCCAAATCTTCATGGATCATGCATCAGCTTGCTTTGTTCTTCACTCATATGCTGCCAGCTTACTTCATTGATTTATTGCTGTTTTTGATGGGGAAGAAGACATTGTAAGTACCTATATGTTCATTGAGAAAAAATCTTTCTTCACATAGCTTATACTTTTTGCGTTGTACTCCCAGTGAAGTAGTACAAAATGTCGTCAACATTAAAAATGGACCAAAATTCAAAACAATCATTCATAAGATCACACAAATGTTTTTGTGATTTACGAATGTTGTTCTACGCGGGGATCAAACCCGCAATAACTCGCACTGTTGACCTACACACTAATTCTATCCTTGCAGCCAAACAATAATCCTAGATTTTCATTTTCTAGACTGCATTTTTTTATTTTATCTTCTCTATCAATAATCAATAGTTGACTTTGACTTAACTCCAAAAAGCTGAGCTAAACCTCTTCCAAGTTAACCTGAATCCTTTACTCATTTGCTGTCCTTGTCTTACTCTGTAAATCAGTAAGAGATAGCATTATAATCGTGTTCTTCACTAAAACTAAATTATCTATTACAGCATGATCAAAATACAGAAACGTATTAACTACGGATTGAAAGTGCTTCAGTACTACACAACGAAAGAATGGCATTTCACGAATGATAATTATGTGGCGTTAAGGGGGAAAATATCTAAGAAAGATAATGAAACATTTTACACAGATATATCGGTAAGAAATTGTAATATAAAGATTAGTTTTTTGTAAAAATAACTTAACTGTTTTCTTTTTAAAAGAAACCTACTCTTAAATGGGTTCTGTACATATTTAGTAGTTAAATGATCCGTCACTATTAAACACACGTCTATTAACTTATTTCTTATCTAGTCTTCGATGTATTTTATCTGATATTAAATTGAAAACTCATACAAAAAAAGCGGTTACAATTGTTTTGTTATCAAACTAATGAACTAAATTAAACCCTATACAAAAGTCCAAAAACACTCCCTTGGGGGACTCCATAAGAACTTCCTTGATTATTCTGGATATTTCTTCACAGGTTCTTAATTGGGACATATACATGAGGAATTACATCAAGGGAGCTCGTGAATATTGCTGTAAAGACGATCCAGAGACACTCCCACAGGCGAAAAGGCTACATAACCAGTGAGTACCCTTATCAAATGCTTTACTAAAATACAGTTGCAAATGGACAATACATAAAATCATATAAAACTTAATTTGTCAAACATATTGTCGATAACTTTCTAAAAAGTTATTTGTAAACATGTCTATATAACTCTCCCACCTACAATTAGCACTTAAAGGTGAATTTTAACTAAGTGGCAGTATTTAATCTTGCTGTTTTTTTTTACTGATCGAAAACTCGCGACACGTTGATCCCAGTTAATTTGCATGGTAACCATGCTAGCATTAATAATAATGAATTCAAAAACGTTCATTGTCTTGTTTCAGATTATACGTCCTCGACCGGATATTCCAAGTTCTATTTTACGTTTTACTGTCATACTTCATTTACCATTACTACAAAGTGATATTCTCTGTAGCTAACTATTAGATCAATTAAAAATGTTCAAAGACCTACCACATTTCAAAGTATTATTATAGATGTGGAAACAGGACAGAGCATTACATGACGTAGAGCTTCATCTCTTTCCCACACTTGTAATAGTTTTACTTTAGTGGTAGGTCTTCTGATGCCTATTATAATATGCTAGACTGGCGATAGCTAGGATCTTAATGATCGTATTTCAATATCGCCATATTGGCAGAAATCAAAGAATAATAAGCATCCTCGAGACTCCCTTCTTGATAACAACGACAGACATTTCATCTTCTATTACGTCATAAGATCAGGTGCTACTGCTTTCCTTCATAAGATTGTTATCAACGCTCTAAGTCGAGTCGACTTAGTGAACGTTGCCAATGTAGTCAGTTGTTATCTTTGCTCTGGCGGGTGGATATCTCGCCAATAAGGCAAAAGTTTTTATTTCAAATGGGCCGTTTTCCAGGCACTTTTAAAACATTTCAATAATGAATGTCATGCAGAACCAGCAAGAAACTTAAGAAGCCCGAAGAAGGAGTCGAAGTATGAGCTAGTACTGTTTTTCAGGTCTGAAAACAGTTTTTTAAAAGGAATGGTCATTCCAGCATATTATAATAGAAATCAGTGGTTCCATAATGTTATATAGTTTAATGTATATGTAAAAGAGGCTAACAAATAGTTGCGCTACTGTTGTCAAGACGACGCCATCTTGGATTTTTTTTTAAGTCTTTAAAACTCTTAAATCTATAAAAATTGTTAAAAGTGAAGTTTGATATTTAATTTTTTAATTTGTTAAATAAAAACTTAACTCTTTATACTTATTTCTGAATCGATATTGTTTTACAACAGTTGCCAGACAGTTTGGAAACTGTTGTCCAACTTAAACAAGACTGTTTTGTCTGCGAAGGCAAAAACAGCTTTAAACTGCGTTGCCACTGTTGAGAAACTGTTTTGAAATAAGTAAGCCCTACGCTTGTTCTAAAGTCATAACAACAATCTTCAATTTCTCATCTTATCTATCGCTGTCTCTTAAACTCCTTATATGTCAGAGAAAAGAAAAAAAGAATTTGTTTTAGTGTAGTTTTAAAAATCAAAATTAGTAAACATGTCAATTTTATTTTAAAACAAATCAAGTTATATTTATAACCAAAGATTTGCTTCAAAAAGTATAAATGACTTATTATGAAAAAGTCCTGTAAATGTCACAGACAGACAGAATGACTAGCCTGAAACAAAATCAAAATCTGTACATATGTAAATAACATTATTGAGTTTTTAATATTGTACTTACTATTTTCAAAATACAATTATATTGTAATTGTTATTTTAACGATGAAACTGTTGCGCTACAGTTGCGCAACTAAAGAATATTGGCGTTTTATGCATAAGTAATCAAAGTGTAATATAATGTGTTGTAAATGTTTTGAATAATAAAATAATTTAAGGTTTTTGGTTGTTTTCTTTTTATAACCTATATTTTCTAACAATACATTTCTGTTAATAACAAAACATTATCTCAACGATTACATTTTTCTTCAAAAATAAAACACTGACAATAG
The DNA here is from genome assembly GCF_003590095.1 of Trichoplusia ni. NCBI lineage: Eukaryota > Metazoa > Arthropoda > Insecta > Lepidoptera > Noctuidae > Trichoplusia > Trichoplusia ni. The sequence continues at coordinate 11,882 of NW_020799763.1, forward strand.
CGCCATCTATTGACACAGCACAATACTACGTTGACTTACTTTAGTTCTTATACAAAAACCTAGATGGCGCTCACAAACCATGTTCTCGGTTTACGTAAAATACAGTCATAACAACGACGCAATACTGAATTGCTAATTATATTGGATAATCATAATTTAGTACAGTTTTAATTTCTTTGACTACTGATATACAGTTTAATTTGAAAGTCAAGTTGTTGTGAAGGAAACTTGTAACGAAGAATGCGTCGTAATAATAAATCATTGTCAGTACTGGATAAAACTATCATGATAATATTTTCAAATGTCTTCAAAAGGGAGGAGGTTGTCAATTCATCTGTATTTTCAATTTCTTATAACTGAGGATTGGATGAACCGATTTCGTTGATTCTTCTTTCATTTAACGTTGAATAACTGTCATTTTGTCATTGATATATTAAAAACCCCAATGCATTTGGTCCCATTATAATTTCACCAGTTTTGACGCAGTAGTTTTTTTGTTTGTTGGTTGTATATTTTGTTGAGAGGAGCTCGTGGCTAAGCTATAACCGCATAAGTGAAACGATCACAGGTTAAGCTACACTTGACGCGGTTGGTTCGTAGATGGGTGACCATCTTTGTCATAAGGAGTTCCTCCGTGTTTCGGAAGACACGTTAAATTGTAGGTCCCAGCTGTTATTCTTACATCTTTGATAGTCGCTACAGGTAGTCTGAAGCTTGAAAAGTCTGACAACCAGTCTAACCAAGGGGTATCATGTTGCCCAGGTAACTGGGTTGAGGAGGTCAGATAGGCAGTCGCTCCTTGTAAAATACTGGTACTTAGCTGAATCCGGTTAGACTAGAAGCCGACCCCAACATAGTTGGGAAAAGGCTAGGCCAATGATGGTTGTATATTTTGTTACTTTCTGATCGATTCAAATAATTATTTATCTCATTGTTGATGTGTTGTCATGTTATAACCTTCTCATATATGCATTAGGCGTGGTTAAAAACGCCTTGAAACATTCTTAGATGGGCACGTTTCCTTCACCGTTTTACCAATTTATAATTACAGTAATAACTCTGTAATTATACTATTACTAGCTGTCGCCCGCGACTTCGTCCACGTGGTTAGAAGATATACGTTATGATTTATACCTGCTCTGTTTTTTCCACATTTTCCATTGTATCTTCGCTCCTATTAGTTACAGCATGATGTTATAAAGCCTACAACCTTCCTCGGTGAATGATCTATTGAACACAAAAAGGATTTTTCAATTTGAACCAGCAGTTCCTGTGATTAGCGCGTTCAAACAAACAAACGCTTCAGCTTTATATATTAGTATAGATATAGATATAGATTATAAATTCGAAAGGACGTGTGTGTGTATGTATATTTGTTATCTCTTCACGTCTAAACGTCTTAACCGTTTTGGATGGAGGTTTGGTATGAAGATAGTTGTCATCTCGAATTAACACATAAAGAAAGAAAGAAAGAAAGAAAATAACTTTTATTACGTGCTTGTGACCCAGAAATACATAAGGACGAATTGTACAAAATTGAGAAAAATACAAAAATACATAAGTATTCTTTTTTCCAACTTTGTTAAAGGAAGTTAATGTTTTTAATCCTAACACAGACATACGGGCAGGTGAAGCTAGCAACCGCCAATACGCATATGAATTCTAAAAGATTAATTAGTGTCGGGATTGAAACCTAATAATGTTGACTCAGCAGTCGAAAGGTTTTATACGTAGGTCATGACTATTTGTAGTCAGTGAAATAAATTAATAATATAATAATGTTTGACAAATTTCACACAACGCCATCTAGTCTCAAACTAGGCAAAGCTTGTATTATGAGTACTGGGCAACTGATAAACATACTTTCATATTCTTAAATAGTACATATTATAAAAAAAAATTACCCAGACACAGACTAAACAATCGTGCTCATTTAATTTTTGTCGCGGGTGGGAATCGAACCCACGACCTCCGGTATAGCAGTCAGGTTCACGAACCACTAGACCAACAGGCAATTCATAGATACAAACCGGTAGGGAAGTCCAATAGTTTTCCTGTATTGGTAGCCATAAACAAAATAGCATCATTTACAAGTCTCCTTGTAGATTTTAAAAGCATTGTTCTTTTGTCTATGAGACTTGATCTGAATATAAATACAGTTTTTTGGGGTCTGGAAAATCATTTATGTATTAACTAGCTGTTGCCCGCGACTCTGTCCCCGAGGACTTCAGTTTACAGCGTTCGGTGGTCCACGTTTCCATGGAAAGACATCCCTTTCGTGAGCTAATAGATTTTAAAACACCTTTTCAATTTTCCTCGGGAACTATTACAAAAATCGTGATTAAAGGAAGCCTATGTTCTTTTCCATATCAATGACTATGAGCATACTAAATATCATCCAAATCTGTGGAGCCGTTTTTGCGTGATTGAGTAACAAACATCCAAACATCCTAATTATATTACATTACAGATTATAGATTAATAACTCCCAGACACAGAACAAATGATCGTGTTCATCACACAAACATTTGTCCTTGGTGGGAATCGAACCCACGACCTCCGGTATAGCAGTCAGGGTCACTAACCACTAGAACAAAAGGCCGGTCAATATTGTGTTTTCTAGCCTTTGTCTCCAGTTAATCCAATCTCATTCGGGACCTTTCTCGTCATCATTTATCAATCTACTGCCCAAAAATTACTTTATAGTTCAATAAACTGTTTTATTTATAACAATATACGATAACCTCAATTGTTTATCACTTTTTATGTGACCCGGGCTGAAGTGGCGGGGTACCCTGGATTTGATCTAAACAACTGTTATGATAAACATAGGAGAATGAAGGGGACGCCTATGTCCAGCAGTGGACGAATATGAGCTGAAGATGATGAAGAGGAAGACGAGTAAGGAGGCTTTTGCCCAACTTTGGGACATTCGGGGCTAGTAATATATAAATAAGCTAGCCGCCTTGGTCTGGATGTGAAAAGTGGTAGACTAAGTGCTGTGGTGCAACTTGGAGACCTATGTGTCCCTACTCTATATCCCTAGAGTTTCCTTCTATTTTAAACTAGCTGTTGCCCGCGACTTCGTCCCCGTGGGTAGAAGATATAAGTTATGATTTATACCTGCCCAGTTTTTTTTCTCATTTTCCATTGCACCTATCTTCACTCCTATTAGTCGCAGCGTGATGGTATAGCCTAAAGCCTTCCTCGATGAATGGTCTATTCACCACAAAAAGAATTTTTCAATTTGGACCAGTTCCTGAGATTAGCGCGTTCAAACAAACAAACTCTTCAGCTTTATATATTAAGTATATAGAAGTATAGTTATAGATGATGATTTGTTCAAATGTATTTTTTGTGTAATTTGATAAATGTCTTCTCAGTTTAGATAGATAGGAAATGTGGACTCCAGTGACCTCCAAACAAGACGTGTAAAAGTGATGATATATCCTACTTACAGAATAAATGATATATTTGCATTTCTGTAACATTCATTAACTTGCTTTTGATATATTTTGATAGAAATATAATATACGTTTATTATTTCTATCCTTATCCTTATGTCTCCTGTGGCACATATTGTGGCCTCACAGACATTCGAGTCACATGCACAAAGACACCCAGACTCAAAACAAACATTCGTGGATTCCAATAATATATATCCTACTCGGGGATCGAACCCGCGAATCGTCGCGCTCAAGGGTTTTGACGTGGTGGCCTCAACCACTAGCCTATCCATTCAGTATCATTTTGATATCAATTCTAAAACTGCAACAAGACAATCCAAGTCAACAAGCATGGATAGAAAATTCATCAACAAAATTCGCAACAAAAAAAATATTTGCGCGTTTTTTAACTGTTTTTTACACTTGAAGTTATTAAAACGTATGGACAATACAACAGTGCTGTGCATAACGCGATCGTCAGTCAGTCAGTTGATTCGTGGTACGGAGTTCAGTGGCTATCATATAAAGACAAAGTGCTGTGTATAATTATTAAAATAACGGGTAAGTGTTAAAAAAATAATTAAAAAATGTGTGCGTGTGTGTACACACGTATTTGTAAGCAGTGACACTTCTTTATGAGTTAATTTTTTCGAAAATGTGTTTATTATAAGCAAGTCTACAGAAATTAGTTAAATTTAGATAAAATTTAACAAAAGGCTTTTATTATACAAATAATTATGTTTCATTTTGTCTCATTACTACTGAGATTGATTGACTGGTTGATTTAAAATATTTTACAAAAAAAAATACCGCAATCACACTCAAAAATGAGAAAAAGAAATATAACAATAATCTGCTAAAAACCATTGTAAACTACAACTCCTATCAAAAAAAATAATTCAATTTTTATATTTTTTTTGAAATGATATGAAATTATTTATTCTGTAAGTAGGATATATCATCACTTTTACATGTCTTTTTTGAGAACGCTGGAGTCGACATTTCCTATCTGACTACCCTGAGAAGAAATGTCGAAACAAACTCAGGGGTCGCAGTCTCTTTTAAAGTCCAGACAATTTTAAAATGCGAGTAAAGTGTGTAAATGAAGGCAGAGTATTTCTTTGGAATCGATAATATACCTGCATAAGGTTAACACTTACAAAAAGAGATTGAAAATATATAAAAGCAAATGAGATGTATATTAAATTAAAACATATATTGGTAAAAATATATTATTGAATGACAATCGTTTGGAGTTAGCTAGCGTGGTGATCAATGCCCAAAAGTTTTTTTTTTTAAATAATAAGAGAACTCCAAGAAATCGCGAAATCACAGAAAGTGAAACATGGGAATTGTAAATAGTAAGGATTTCATATCTAGGAGAAAAGTGGATGAAGCAATAAGCAATTCCAGGAGGAGCAATGATGGGCATGTGTATCAGGCTAACTTATTGCCTATGCATATCAGAATTATCAGAAAATTACATATTAAAACAGTTGCTGAAATTTAGAACTGCAACTATGTGCATAATAATTCAATCTTTGAAACCCTAGTTCACATAAATACTTAGACCTTTGTTTAGTCCTAGCTACCGCATTAGGTTAAGTAACCTGTAATGGTAGATTAGTGTGATAATTAAATAAATAAATAAATTAAATCTGTTCCCAGTTTTATATTTAAAGGCTGGTATTATTATTTTTACCTCTTTTATTTACGGGATAACTTCATGAGAAGAGACCCGGTCCTTTTTAAAGGCGTGCACGGGGACACAGGTCCAACATGTAGAGGCCTTGTTGAGGACTTTAGTTTAAAATGCGAAGGAGTTAAAAATAATTTACCAATAAGTATATAATTATTATTTTTATTAAATAATCTTCCCAATCCACATTCTTTAACAGTTAATATTTTTCCGAGTTGTACGTTTTTAGGTAATCTTCTACCATAAAAATAATTATGATATTTTTGTGCAATAATTATTAATTATTTATATTTGATAAAAGGCTCATCTTGATCAGTGCTTCTAATTAAGTAAATTAATTTATTTTAGGTGTTTTCTTTTAATTAAAAGCTTTATTGGTGATAGTCTAGTGGTGTGACCGTTGGACTGCCAAGTCAAAGGTTGTAGGTTTGAATCCCGACACATACCAATGTCTTTCTGAATTCCTGTGTTTTACAAAGTTATTGTCTCTTACTAAAAACGGTGAAGGAAAATTTCGTGAGGATGCCCTCCATTGCCGGCTCACCTCAGAGCCACGTCAAAGGTCGTCAATACAACCTTTTGGGTCACATTGGATCGCTTTAGTTCTGCCTGAAAAACAGTTTAGCGCTCCCTTTTACTAAGGCTAAACTGTGTGTCCGTCCAACACCGTGGATCTCATGAACCGTAACAGCAAGTACTTTAAAAATGAAAATCGTACCAACGCCAAGAAACATAGGAATTATTACAACAAAAGGTGCTCAAAATTGTGAAAGAACAGTACTTTAAACATTATTATCTTTATCAATCTGCCACAAGCAATCGGGATCAGAGTTTTTGAGTGTTATTTTGACCTCTTACAGGTATTATCTGTAAATTACACTATTTGTCTGTTTGATAATATTACTGCACTTTTTTATAATTCCTATTCCTACTATTCTATCTTTCAATAAATAATGTTTAAAAAAAACATAAGTATCTCACTAGGATTTGAATCATTGTTTATTTTGATTCAAAAAGGGGTTTGAAATAAATAATACTGATATGATATTACCTTTAAATGTGAATACTAATTATAATTTAAAAATGAATGAGAGCAAAACTATTCTAGACACTTTTTTGAGTCTTAGTTTACACTTAGGTACTACGGGTCCTACTATGGTTCCTTAATCAAATGGCAAAACGGAACGATACTTCTGAAAGTCAACTGACTGACTGTATCTCATGAACCGTGATTAGAAGACATTTGAAATTACAAACGTAGATCTGAAAATTCAATCCGTAAAAAAATGGAGCGAATTTAATCCAATTTCCTTTCATTCATCGGCCATTGTAAATAGTTTAATTTTGGCCCAGAAATGGGATGAATATTTTAATTACAAGTATTATATTTACTGAATAATAAGCGAAACTGAATCCAATAAATAAAAATTAACAAATATGGTGCCTCCAATATTGTAGTTTTAAAAGGTATTAACGAATGCAATTTTGCAGTTGAAGTAAATATGTGAATATATTGAATATTGTAATGCAATGCAAAGTTCAAAATGAGTATTTTAATTTGACCTGTTAGTATTTGTAGGCACATTGTTGTGTTGTTTCCATTTCAAGGTTATTTTTAACTCAAGTTACTTCATTTTAACTTACTATAGTATCTGAAACTAATACAATAACTAATAATTATCCCTATTTATTCCACATTTTCCATTGTATCTTCGCTCCTTTTAGTCGCAGCGTGATGGTATATAGCCTCAAACCTTCCTCGATGAATGGTCTATTCAATAAAATTAAATAAATTTTTCAATTTGAACCAGTAGTTCCTGAGATTAGCGTGTTCAAACAAACTCTTCAGCCTTATATATTAGCATAGATATAGATTGAGGCTCAGAACAAGCTTTCGTGCAACAACTGTCTATCCTACGCGGGGATCGAACCTGCGACACGTCGCGCAACAATCTGCCGTTACGTACACGATTCAGCTATCCGTCCATCATTTATTCAACTAAATACACATGTGTTAACTAGTAATTAAAATTGAATGTCTGTCGTAATTTTAACAACACAACTGATATTGTTAGCAATTAATATCAAAACATCCTGTCGGAATATTAATCTAGAATTAATTTACAAGTGTAATTGGATATTGTACTTTCTCAACTTCCGTTCTTATGTGCGATATTGCAAGCATCCTTCGATCCATCAGTCATGAAAACCGATAGTTTTTAAATCAATATTTACAGAATTAAAGCCGCAAAGTGTAAAGTCGTTTTTGTATAAAGGGTTCTAGTTTATCCCACGTTTTTATACACTCACTTTCTTGTTTGTTTGTCGTTCCGGTTGGATGTTTGCAACTCGATCTTGAGGCACTTCTCGATAAGCTAGCAGGCTGAAATTTTCAGGGTAGCTTCGAACCAGATGACAATATAATTTACAATTATAAAAACGGCTAGACCGATTTTGATATAATTTGAATGGAGTGACATTTAAAAACGTGGGTATTTTTTTTATCTTTTAATTATAGTTATTCTATAAAATTTAACGGCAAACAAGATGAGCAAAATTTTAAAAAGTCCCTAAAATCATAATTTATTACCTTTTATACGAAATAAACTATATTAAAATCGCTCAATCCGTTCAAGAGCTATAATCTAACGACAGACAGGCATGGAAAAAAATAAACTATAAAAAATATAAGAGGTTTTTTCGTCGGGGGGAGCTATTCCAGTTTTTTTTTTCCAACAAGAACCATTTTTTTGCAAAAAGTGCCAAATAATGATTGCAATTATAAGGGATGCACCAAAGCTTTTTTTTTGTGAAGACCTAATGACCAAAAATGGAATTTATAATTAAATATTTACTTGTACCTAATACATATGACGTCCACGGATACGAAATAGGTATTTGGATATATTTAAGGGTAAAAACCATTGGTAAAAACTGGACTCTATAACCAAACAAAATGCATTCCTCTGTGGTCCGTTTCATAAGGTACCTCATCATCGGCCTAGCCTTTTCCTAACTATGTTGGGGTCGGCTACCAGTTTAACCGGTTTCAGCTTAGTACCAGTGTTTTACAAGGAGCGACTGCCTATCTGACCTCCTCAACCCAGTTACCTGGGCAACACGACACCCCTTGGTTAGACTGGTTGTCAGACTTTTCAAGTTTCTGACTACCTGTAACGACTGTCAAAGATGTAGAAATAACAGCCGGGACCCACAATTTAACGCACCTCCCGGAACACGGAGGAACTCGTTATGACAAAGATGGTCACCCATCTACGGACTAACCGCGTCAAGCATAGTTTAACCTGTGATCGACTCACTTATGCTGTTATAGCTTAGCATCATCAGCCCATATTCGTCCACTGCTGGACATAGGCCTCCCCAATAGCACGCCATCGTGATCTATCTTTGGTTGCTCGCATATAGCATTATAAATGTAATGCATGTGATAAATTTAGACAGCTGAAATTTTCCAACATTAACTTAAATGAGGTTAGGCAACAGTTGATTCATAAATGTGAAGGAAGACCATTTTTTGCTAATTTGATTCTAGATCCTATTTGTCACAAATTAGACATTAAATTTGTTTGACCGCTTCATGTCTTTCAAGAATGTTAATGTATGATCATCATCAGTCTTGAATAACCCACCGCTGGGCATAGTCCAACCGAAGGGTAGACAAAAAATGATGACGTCACCCTAGTGGGTGACCATTTTGCAGACTTTGACAGACGACTGGCCTGTTGGTCTAGTGGTTAGTGACCCTGACCGGATACCGGAGGTCGTGGGTTCGATTCCCACCCAGGACAAATGTTTGTGAGATAAGCACGATCATTTGTTCTGTGTCTGGATGTAATTTATCTATATTATGTATGTATTTAGAAATATATAAGTATGTTTATCAGTTGTCTAGTACTCATAATACAAGCTTTGCTTAGTTTGAAACTAGATGGCGTTGTGTGAAAGTTGTTAAATATTATATTATAAAGTGCATATAATTCGAAACCTCCATATTACATAGTTTTGTCTCTTAATGCCATTCCCTGACCCAAAGTGCAATACACAGTAGTTCATTGTTTAAACAAACATAAATATTTATAATATGTTAAAGTCCTTTCATTATAAACAATGTTATATTTATTCAATTGCAATGTCATTATGAAAAGTACAGTTTTATCGAATGCAAAAAAATTAGAAATTTCTATGCCGAAATGATTTAGATAATTCTTCTTATCGTATGGTTGATGTACAACCTGGTGTCAGAGTTTAAACCGCCCATAGACCTCTGACGTAGCTAAAATTGTGCCGGTTTTCTAAAATCGTTGTTTCACGGGGGTTTCACAATATACAAGCCACATGCACAAAGACACCCAGACTCAAAACAAGCATTTGTGGGTCACACAAATGTTTGTCCTACGCGGAGATCGAACCCGCGACATGACGTGTGCAGTGGGTTTGGCGTGGTGACCTCAACCACTCGGCTATCCGTGCAGTCCTTTGACTTGGTGGTCCAATGTTCTTACCACTAGGCCACCATCAAACTTTCATTTAGTTTCACCTGTCCCTTTGTCTGTAATCAAATCTTGCAAGTTAAAGACCCACTTCCCGGTTTCCGATTGAGATGACGTTCGATATATAATATACATTACTTGGAGCAGATCTGATGGTGGTATTTGATCATAGGAGAAATGAAGTCCTATTGATTTTGGCCAAGTTCATTTGTCGTGACGAGAACTTCGATCCTGAAGATATCATCAAAGGCCTAGCCTTTTCCCGTTGGGGTCTCCTTCCAGTCTTTCAAGCTTCTGACTACCTGTAACGACTGTCAAGAATGTAGGAATAACAGCCGGGACCCACAATTTAATGTGCCTTCCGAAACAACGAAGTCGCGGGCAACTGCTAGTTCAAGTATAAGACTAGGAATTTAGAATTTTGCTAAACCGCAACCCTTTCCGTCTATATTTTTACGGGGAAAATGTAAAATGTTACGTAACGTTTAGGGAGGTAATGAAAACCGTTACGATGCGTTATATAGGGGAGAGGGGGGTCTAAAGTCTTCAAAAACTGCGTTACGTAATACTTGAACGCTCCATTGCCTACAGGAACACTACTGGGACTTATAAGTGCAAGTGAAAAACTATGTTCTAAAATAGTTTTTTTTTAATCTTCTTCTGTTTTTCCCCAGTTTATCATGGCGCCCACCGTTCCTGAGTTCTATGCTGGGAAGTCGGTGCTCATCACAGGTGGAACGGGATTCGTTGGGAAGGTAACACACCCCATTACAATTTAATTAAATGTTGAGTCCAATGAAATGAAATCATTTATTCTGCAAATTGGATACTTCATCACTTTCACATGTCTTTTTTGAGAACGCTGGAGTCGACGTTTCCCATCTGACTACCCTGAGAAGAAATGTCGAAACAAACTCAGGGGTCGCAGTCTCTTTTAAATTCCCGTTAGAGGTTTGCAGGCTTATTCCCACGTTTTTATACACTCACGTTTTTGTTTGTTTGTCGTTCCGGTTGGATTTTTGCAAATCAATTATGAGGCACTTCCCGATAAGCTAGCAGGCTGAAATTTGCAGGGTAGCTTTAAACCCGACGACAATGCAATTTACAGCTGTAAAAACGGCTGGACCGATTTTGATACAAGATTTTGTACAGTTGTTGTGTAAACAGACTTCAGTAGATTACTTTATTCTTTGTAATGATTGTACGCGTTTCATTATGTGTTCTTGTATTTGTACTGAAACGAATTTTTATGCGCTTTTTATGACGGACGTTTTTGATCATTAATTTTAAAACAAATGGTAGGTACAGCAATTATATGTGTTTTATGAAACATTTTATTGTTTTTAATTTATTTACAAAACAATACTTTTTATTTTACGTTTAGAATATTTATGATATGCCTATTTTTTTTAAGAGAACGTTTTCAGCATTGATCACTTTGCTAGCTCAATGCGAGTTAACAATTCTAAATTCTCTTCACTGTTTATCAGTGGTGTCTTAAAGATTGGTTATTATTAATAATTTAGTTAAAAAAGAATATAATTTTGAAAAACAGTTACTTTGGTAACTTGCCAGCATTAACATCAAACCTGCACCCTCGTGAATAAAAACCCGTGCATAGAACCGCAAGGTCACCGCGACATTCATAAACTAATATATTTAAAGCAACACACAACACTTCTTTATTCGTCGGTAGTTAAAGCAAATATTTTTGAGTAACAGACTAACAGTTAAACCTTACTTAATCTAACTGAGGAGTTATTTGCTCAGTAACCGATTATTTGAACTTTCGCTTGATAACAGACAGTTAGTTACGCAAACAATCATTTATAAGGTTAGTTAACTATTCAAATAGCTGTCATAGTATAGTGATATAACCGTTGGACTGAAGTCAAAGGTCGTAGGTTCGAATCCACGACAATGTATTTTCGAATTCATGTGCGTATTACAAAGTAATTATCACTTGTTAAAAACGGTGAAGGAAAACGTCGTGAGGCGCGACACAGCTGAGAATGTTTCAAGGGTGTGTTGCGTCACGTCAGAGGTCTACGGGCGGGGTACACTCTGACACCAGGTTGTACATCAACCATACGATAAGATGATAATCTAGACAAAATATTCGTGAAAGAGTGATACACTAGAACACTACAGCGAGCTGCTCGGTGAACTTTAACAAGTGAATTCTCAAGTGTACTATTACTACTAGCTGTTCCCCGCGACTTCGTCCGCGTGGTTAGAAGATATAAGTTATGATTTATATCTGCCCTGGTTTTCCACATTTTCCATTGTATCTTCGCTCATAATAGTCGCAGCGTGATGTTATAGAGAGTAAAACCTTCCTCGATGAATGGTCTATTCAAAACAAAAAGATTTTTTCAATTTGGACCAGTATTTCCTCAGATTAGCTCGTTCAAACAAACAAACAAACTTTTCAGCTTTATATATTAGTATAGAGTATAGATATGGTTTCAAACAGAATATAGTTACCATTTCACACATTATTGTGATAATTGTGAATGGTCATACATACAAAAGTCATATCTTTCATGCTTTATAGTTTGTAGGTCAATGATAACATGTCTGTTTGCTGATTTCACTGATGTAATTCTATGGTGTATAATATAGGGACTGCACTGATAGCCACGCCAAACCTAGTGTGCGCGAAATGTCATAGGTTTGATCGCCGCGAAGGATAAAAAATTGTGTGATCCACGAATGCTTGTCCTGTGTCTGGGTGTCTGTGTGACTTGAATAATTGTAAAATTATACTTGTAATTTGCATTTGAAGCTACCCTGAAAATTTCAGAATGTTAACTTATCGGGAAGTGCCTCAAAATTAAGTTACAAATATCCAACCGGAACGATGAATAAACAAGAAAGTGATTGTATTAAAACGTGGAGAAAATCACAGCCGATGGGTAGGCCAAAGACACATCATACACTTGAAAAATATATTATTTCTCAATTCTTCTCCGTTGCAGGCCTTGCTGGAGAAGCTTCTTCGTTGCTGTCCAGACATCGGGACGGTGTACTTGCTGATGCGGCAGAAGAAGGGCCTAGGATGTGAGGAAAGACTTAAGGATCTTTGGAGTAAAAGAGTAAGTGGAGATAGCAAGAGACTCATAGAAGAAGAAGCCATGTGGAAAGGAGATTGACTACATGGATATTGGACCAAGAGTTACCTAGGATGAGGACATGGCGTGTCTTACTTCTAACCTCAATATTAACAGATTTATCAAAGCTTAAAAAAATTTGTCCAATTCATCTAGCCAAAAGACATTTGTATAATCCTCAATGTCATTAAATAACGCTCATCATGATTATCCTAGCCTTTTCCCAACTATGTTGGGGTGTTTTACAAGGAGCGACTGCCTATCCCACCCCACCCAACCCAGTTGCCTGCTCAACACGATACCCCTTAGTTCGGCTGGTTGTAACTTTGTCAGACTTCTTAGCTTTTGACTACCTGAAACGACGGTTATAGATGTATAAGTTCAAGCTATGGTGGGCTTGTGGTTAGATCACAGGACAGCCAAGTAAAAGTCAAGGAGCACACCAAGTTTCCGTGTTGTTCCATGTGACAATGACTAATGCTTCTGATCTCTCTCCGGTCGTGTTCATCGCGCTATGAGAGTGCGGGAACAGAGAGTGCAGCTGTGCTACTATAATAACACGCGCGTCTACTATAATATGTGTTGCAGCTGGCTGGTGTCTCGCAAGACTCCGTCATTACCGTTTATAATTATTATTTTATTTTAGGTCTTCGATCTTTTAAGAGACAAAGATCCCGAAGCCATTAAAAAGGTTCGTCTAATAAATGGTGATATTACGGAACCCGAGCTCGGTATATCGGATGCTGATAAGAAGGAGCTTCAAGAGAGATGCAATGTTATATTTCATAGTGCCGCTTGCGTTAGGTGAGTCTGCATGGAACGTTTTATTAACTGACGTTAAATAAAATAGGTGTATCGGGAATTTGGGATAAAGTTTCGGACTCTTTTTTTGGTAAGGTGGGGGATATCTCATGGGGTGCTTCCTCGGTTGAGAGAATGGGTAGTGTCAGACCCTTACTGACTAAACCTGAACCGCCTTGCTACGCGTTTTTGTGTCGGTATATGGCAATGCGTTACAATCCTTCATAAAAACAAGATTCGGACCCTACGGCTAGCGGCATCAGTTCAGCAGACCCCAATCATGCACGGAACATTCAAATCAAAATCATTTTTTTTTCATTTGCATCAATACCTTTACATTTTAGATTTTAAAATTGACGTACTGTATTCTGCTAGTCAAGCTCTTTCATTTAATGTCCATACCTAGAAAGTGTTTCTTACCACCGCTAACATAACCTGATCTGGGCACAGAACTCTTTTTTATGAAATTATTTTTCCAGATTTGATCAGAAACTGAAGGATGCTGTTAATTTAATTTGAACACGACTGGAACCCTGAGAATGCTGACTTTGGCTGAGTCTATGAAGAATTTACAGGTATTCAGCCTCTTTTTCATAAAACACTACGAAACAAAAGGCTGTGTTGCGTCACGTCAGAGGTCTACGGGCGGGTTACACTCTGACACCAGGTTGTACATCAACCATACGATAAGGAGATCCATTCAGTCATTTACTTCATCATTCATTGAGTAAACTGTCTGTCCATTGGGGTACATTGGTTGTTTTTTCTGACTGCAATACTATAGGTCGTGAGTTCAATTCCCGCTCAGGAAAAATGCTTGAGTGATGAACACGATCATTTGTTCAGTGTCTGAGTGGAAATATTCACAAATATATAAGTATGGTTATCAGTTGTCAGTACTCATAATACAAGCTTTGCTTATTTTAACACTAGATGGCGTTGTGTAAAAGTTGTGGTATTACTGTCTTTTCAGGTCTTTGTCCATCTGTCGACGGCATATTGTCGCTGTGACCTTGAAATGTTGGAGGAGAAGCTGTACCCAGCTGTCCACAACCCAAGGAAGATAATAGAGATAGTAGAATGGATGGATGATGACACTCTTCAATATTTGGAGCCAAAGTAAGTTATTATGGACCTTTTTTCGGATGGGATATCATCAAATGTCTTCTTCCGCTTTGGGTTGAGCGGAAAGGGGTGTCAGACTTCTACTGACTATAACCCAAACACGTTCCTTTCTTTGCCCTTCGTGTACTGGGGCCACATTTACCCCTTCGGACAGTCCTGCAGGCAGGCATCAGCTTATGCTCCACAGATGGTGTGGAGACCATGTGGTTTCATGAAGCATGAAGCTGCAGGTTCTATTATATTCAGGGTTCATAATGTGGCTTTTTAAAAAGCTATTTGTAGATCCTTCACTATTTGAAGGCGCCACTGAAACGTAATGAAAGAAAACACTGAAGGAGATCTTGTGCTATGGCGGTATTTAGAAAAACGACTACCGCAGTGTCGAATTTAATTCTTGTATCATGCCAATATATCCTGACACTAGCCTGTTCAAACAAACTCTTTAACTTCATAATGTTAGTCTTAGTATAGATAGGTTAAGTATTAATTTTCTGATATTTAACATCTACCATTCATCCCGTGATGGACCACGCGTTTTTTTAATGTATCTGGAAATGGCGGCTTTCATTAGAAAATTTCTATTTCAATAACATAGCTGTATACAGGTTTATACTATCTATAGCCTCTTCAAATGTCTGATATACAGGAAACTCATAACATTGAGGAAAAATACCGGCATCCTGATGTTAAAAATACTGGTCAAGAGCGAGCCAGATGCGGGAAACCGAGGGTTCCGTACAAATAACA
>NW_020799764.1:0-18302 GCF_003590095.1 Trichoplusia ni
GAAAAACGAAATTTCATGAGAATCGGTTAAGCTGTTTCGGAGGAATTCAATTACGTAAACGAGAGTTTTTTATGTATACGAGATGACGAATTGAAAATTTCAATTGAGTCAGGCATAAATATTATTACTAGCCTGGAAAGTCCCACAGCTGGGCAAAGGCCGTCCCCCACTCTTCTTCCACTTGTCTTTCTCATGATAATTAATAATATAAGGTATAATTCATATTTACAAACATAATAAAAATAAATTAGTATTTAGAGGAATGGTTTGCCCAGCAGTGGGAAAGCAAGGACAACGAAAAAAATATACAATATATCTTTCTTATTGGAGGAGTTTCGTGACGCATACATTAAAACGATTTCGCTCGAAGAAATGGCAATGGTCGAATCTGGTTTTGAACTTGTAGCCTTGTGCGTTCGATGTCGTTCATTGAACCAATGAACCATTAAGATGCGTCTTTTATTTTTGGACTTTGAATTGGAAAACCCCGAACTGAGTGGCCATTAATTTAACGTTCATTCATTTCTACGTAAAGAAATCAGGTTTTTTAATTATCGAAAACTAACTGACCTATGACCACTTTGATAAGTAATATAGCCTTCTAGCTGTTGCCAGTAGCCAAATAACTATAATATGTGTTAATCCAGTTATAAACTATCTGTGTACCAAATTCCGTCTATATCTGTTCAGTAGTTTTCACGTGAACGAGTAACAAACATTCCTACATACTTACAACCTTTCGCGTTAATAATATAAGAAGAATGATACTTACGAATAGAGTTGTTCAAAATCGATTCAGTAGTTTTTGAGATTACCAACTTTACTTGTTTATAATGTTAGTATAGATTAAGGTTCGAAGTTATTTTCCGTACACGGAAAACCTTTTTATTTGATATTCTAATTAAGTTTAATTTGAACTTAAAATAAATACATAATTAATAAGCTATTTCCATAAGCGGTCCGTAAGCGGCCTCTATAAGCTAAATGTAAAATTGGAACCCTATTACTGAGGCATAGCTATCAATCTGCCTGTCCGTCTGTTATCAGGGTGTATCTCAAAAATAGTGATAGGTAAACAGTAAAAAAAACTAGCGGAAGATAAAATTCGGTTGTCATTATTAACAAACAATATAAAAAATTAATGAAAATCAAGGTTAAGCAACCCTTGATACGGCCACAAATATGATGGGAGACCTTTTTCTGTACCCTATGTATTACTGAAAGTTCCTTTCTGTTGCGCGTTTGACTTGTAATTAACATCACCAGTTTCATTCTTTCCACCAATATTTAGTATAAAACGCGACCCACACATACGGACAAAATTAAACAAGTTCAACGATTTCCGCATGGCCTTAAAAACGCTTTGACTTAGGAAATAAGTTACGTGTTAGTATATCCGTATGTACGTACTTATGTCAAGTGTCGGACGAATACAGATAAACATACAAACTATGAGATTAAACTATCTTTGTAACCGGAAAATAATCGATCATTTATAAGCAAATTCATTTAAATCTGTAGTCTTAATATAAAGTTAAAGAGTTGTTAGTTTGAACGCGCTAATCTCAGGAACTACTGGCCCGATTTGGAAAAATCTTTGTGTCAGATATAGGGTATTAATTGAGGATGACTATAGGTTATCATCACGCTATGATTAATAGGAGTAGAATAGTAATGAAATGTGTTACAAAAATGGCGAGTTGATACATGCATTCTAGAACTAGTCATTCGATATTAAAAATTGATTAATAACTGGACATATTTAATAGTGAACCAATTTTAATTATCTACATATAATTGTTATCTATTTTCACAATAAATTAAACTAAACTAATATTTATATTGTTTTAAACTATATCAATATAAAAAGAAAAATATACATTATTTACAAAGCGCCAAAAAATACATCTTCATCCCAGCCAGGAAACGCCCAGGAGGCTGGCTGCATTGCCACGTTGATATCAAAATTGGGCCAAATATAGATTAATAACTTATATTCTGAATCACGCACACGAAGTCGCGCGCAACAGCTAGTTATAAAAAAACCCCGACATTGCTGGCAAATTATTCCCGTTTTTTGAATTTTTGCTTCATTTTCATAAATTACTTTGATACAAAATTAGCAATCTATAAATCAGCAAAATCAGCTTTGAATATATAAATATGTGATAAGGATTTTAACTTGAAAATCATGTTGCTAAGCAAACATTATTTGATTTAAATAAAGGTTTGTTCAAAAACCTGTATTTATGTTAAGCAACAAGTTGAATTATTCCAAATAAATGATCAGAATTTATTATTGGACATTATGGTATCTATGACCTCGGATTGTCAGAAATAGATTTATAGACACTTATTATGACAACAAGAAACGATTGTCTGAACGCGCTAATCTTGGAAACTGTGAATACTAAATTGATGCAAAAACTAACTCCGTATAAATTAGTTAACGAAAAACATCTCATCGGCCTAGAGTTTTCCCAACTATGTTGGTGTCAGCTTCCAGTCTAACCGGATTCAGCTAAGTACCAGTGTTTTACAAGGAGCGACTGCCTATTCTTGCCTGGGCAACACGATACCGCTTAGTTAGACTGGTTGTCAGACTTTCTAGACTGACTACCTGTAACGACCGTCAAAGATGTAGGAATAACAGCCGGGACCCACAATTTAACGTGCCTTCCGAAACACGGAGGAACGCCTCATGTCATAGATGGCCACCCATACACGGACCGACCATCTCAAGTGTAGCTTAACCTGTGATCAATCAACTTGTGTAGTTGTAGTTAAGGCTAGGTAGGCTAAAGAACCTGTTTCATTTTTGACCGTACCAAGCGTTGCTTAACCCTGTTACAGCGGCAACTGAAATCTTTAAAAATTTAAACATTCAGGGTTTATTAAATACAGCCTGAAAGACAAACAGAGGAATATTAGTAATAGGGTCCCGTTTTACCCTCAATTTACGGAACCCTAAATATCATTACGCTACGTCAACTTAAATCTCATTAAAATACTATTATATACCTATGTATGTATATCTAATTATTAAAGCCGTATTACGAAATGATGACCATTGAATGACGTATGACGAAATAGGCATTAATAGGCACCTTATAAAGCCTAACCACTAGGGCCTCACAGAACTATTGACTCATAATTGTTTTGACGTTTCATTTATTTAACTAGTTATGACCCGCGGTTGCCTCTCATTTGATCGGTGTTTAAGTTTCAGAGAAAATACAATTTGATATTTGAGTAAAAATATTTAGATAATCCGTAGGTAAAAAATATAATACCGTTTTCAAAAAATATTGGATTTCAAAGTATTTTTTTAATAACAAAAACATGCAACTGGTTTTAAATAAAAACTGCAGAGCCACATATAAAGACACTAGCTGTTTCCCTCGACTTCGCCCGCGTGGTTAGAAGATATAAGTTAAGAATTTTTGATCGGAAGCCCTCGAAGATGAATATTTTTCCCCGTTTTTGCCACATTTTCCATTGTATCTTCGCTCCTTTTAGTTGCAGCCTAAAACCTAGCCTAAAACCTTCCTTGATTAATAGTCTATTGAACACAAAAAGATTTTTTCAATTTGAACCAGTAGTTCCTGAGATTAGCGCGTTCAAACAAACAAATAAACTCTTCAGCTTTATATATTAGTATATATTTTCATTACCTAATAGGAATTAATCTGAGGATTTAATATTAAGATTGAATAATAGAAAGATTCATTATCAGTGGGTCTCATCCTACTAATATTATAAACGCGGAAGTTTGTATGTATGGATTTTTGTTACTCTTTCACGCAAAAACCACTGAACGAATTTAGACGAAACTTGGTACACAGATAGTTTATGGATGTATACCTGGATCTACAGGTAGGATAGTTTTTATCCTTAGCATATGTTCAAGATGATTGCGGGCGGACCCGCGGGCAAGAACTAGTAAGCTATATTTACGAGAAGATAATATTAACCATGTCGGAAAGTCAACCAGTATATTATAAAAAAAACGGTTCTTGACAGAATCCTTTTATTTCTAGTTGGTTGACAGTTTTAACTGTTGATGTAATTAATCAATAGAATTGATTAGTTTCAAGATTCAAGATTTATTTAAATAACTGTGGTTAGTGATATATTAGTTCGCTTTTAGGTGAATTAATTTAAGTTATCATATATTAATATTTTTCAAGATTGACACAGAAATCGTTTTGTTACTGTCAATTTAGAAACTTATTACAATTTAAATATATCTTTAATAAAAACTAGTAATAAACATGTTTGAATATAGTACACATTTTATCATTATCGGCCTAGCCTTTTCCCAACTATGTTGGGGTCGGCTTTCAGCTAACTACCAGTGTTTTACAAGGAGCGACTGCCTAACTGACCTCCTCAACCCAGTGACCTGGACAACACGATACCCCTTGGTTAGACTGGTTGTCAGACTTTCAAGCTTCTGACTACCTGTAAGGACTGTCAAATATGTAGGAAGAACAGCCGGGACCAACAATTTATCGTGCCTTCCGAAACACGGAGGAACTCGTTATGACAAAGATGGTCACCCATCTACATTCTGACCGCGTCAAGCTGTGATTAATCTACTTGTGCAGTTTTAGCTTGTATTATTTTTATTTTATTATTTATTATCACAAACACGTTTTCTTACAATCCATGCTATAAACCTGTGCTCCACAAAACACAATTCTAACGAATTTAATGATACCTTAGTCAGAATCCGTCCATTCATTATTTTGTATAACATAACCCTTATTTCTGGCGCAGTCGGGTAAAAACAGCGTCATAATGAGATCAGTGTCCGTAACCATAATATAATATTACGAAAATCATGTAACACTACACTTTCACCTCAAAAAACATTACTTAACACATAAAAATTATTCACTCACCTTTTTTGTTGGTCGGTTAAAGCCCGCAAAGTTATCAGACCGACAATTTGCTCCAGAAACGAGATACTTTCGTTTTATGTATATTGTGTACGGAGGGCTCAAAAGAGCTCGTTGTTAAGAGAAAGTTAAGGTTAAGCAACCGTAGTTGAGGTTGGGTTTTGGATGGGTGACCATTGTTTTTATTCTGGAACTAGATTTTGAATTTTGATGTAAAGGTTGGCGAAACTTTAGCTAAGTTTAACTTTTAGTTGGAAAAGGTAAACAAGTGATCTGATAACACGAGAATTATCAAAAAGAAATTTTATCTCTTGAAAATAACGCCTGCATTATATGTCTATATATTTGACTAGGTAGAAAGAGAGCCATAATTATTACTAAGCCTCCAATGTCAGGCTATCTTTCACCAGAATATGACTCAAGAACCCTGATACCTAGAAAGTTGACTGACTGGCAGTGCGCGACGCACTGCGGGTTCAATCCGAAAAATATTTGTATAATCTAGAAATATAAGGTCTTTCTCTGATTGAAAAAAAATATCTATTAAATATTTAATTATTTTTGAAAATTTATATTTGTCATAAATGAATCTGAATCTAAGTTATAAATAAGACCATCGTAATATCACGTGTTGTGACGTAATAGATTGTTAGTCAGGAGCCAAGCAAGTATGTAAAAATGTTTACACGAGGCACTGATACGACGGACGATCAAACCGGTTTGTCTCAAACTGGGTTTGATAAAACGGTTTGATGGTTCATGCCAAGGGATAAATGAATAATGAAGGTGTAAGAGTGAATGTTATAAATATTGCTAACGCTGACAAATCCCTCAAATGTATTGAACTGACAAGTCAAAGTCACGGCACTTGTCGAAGAGGAATGTCATTCACATACATTTGAAGTTTTCTATTGTTTTCCATTCTAATTCGATGTAATAAAAAAAGAATCGCGCATTAAGGAATTTAATCCTTGTGTCGGGGATTCACAAACATTCAATTAACACAAAAACATCCAAACTTTGTTCTACGCGGGGATCGAACCCGCGACACGTAGCTTACAGTTTAGCGTGGTGACCTCAACCACTCGGCTATCCGTGCAGTCAGACGAGATTCCCAAATCACTGATAGAGTATTCCTAACGATTCTTTACAAAAGGTAAGTTATTCTATAAACTATATTTCATCGTTATAACGTCATTACAATGTAAATAGACGGTATTTGTAGTATTAGTTTTCAAGGGCGATTAGTACTTTGCTATGGACGCCAATATGGCGATTTTCGAGTAATATTAAAATGATTGTAGCAGTCGTTTGGTAGGCGTTTTATTCAATAACGATATTTTGCTTTACCGTTTTTTATAAAGAAATAATTACTTGGTAATATATACATGCAAAAAGACATAGGGAGTGCTGGGATTTGATCCCGGAACGTTTTACGTGGCAGTCCAACGGTCGTACCACTAGACTATCACTGTAGAATACAATTGTGTTTCTGACTATACTGGCACTGTATTCCAGTAGTTCGAAGGGTTCCGTACACAAAGGGCAAAAGGGAACCCTACTTCTTTGGTTTCACTGCTTGACGGGCTGCCACTAAGTTGAGTCTCAAGAACCGTTTTAGCTGGACAGTTAAAATTTCCACGGACGATGATTTTTTGTTGATACAGTGACAAAAATTAAAGATATTTTTTTTACTGACATAAATTGTGATTGTAGCAACAATTTTCGGATACTGAATTTCGTGAGTGACTTAAAAACTACTTTGTTTGGCACCCAACAACTAAAAACCTGGTCTGAACCCTCGGTCTCGCGAATCCAACTCGTACTTCAGTTTTAATATTAAACAAATATAACAAGCCTGTGTTATTGACCACCGACCAGTGACCAGTTTTCGAGTTAAACTACGTCAATAGTTAAGTAAATATAACGTGGAAGGAAATTAAACTGACTTGCGATAACTAATATTTGCTAACATTACATAATCACTATTCTCATGACAGCCTTTCAAATAGAATTACGACTGTTTACTACCATCACGTTTTACTTAGGGTTACGTAGATGAAGGGTAAAATGTGATGTTTTTGAAAGGGTCATCATCAAAAATGATGAGGAGCTCGTGGCTAAGCTATAAGTGAGTTGATCACAGGTTAAGCTACACTTGATGCGGTTGGTCCGTAGATGGGTGACCATCAATATCATCACGAGTTCCTCCGTGTTTCGGAAGGTACGTTAAATTGTGGATCCCGGCTGTTATTCATACATCTTTAACAGTCGTTACAGGTAGTCAGAAGCTAGAAAGTCTGACAACCAGTCTAACTAAGGGGTATCTTGTTGCCCAGGGAACTAGGCCCCTGATTAATCATACACGTGCAGAGAATTAGTAAATATTTTCAAAATATGACGCTATTCTTGTTTGTATGTTTGAGATCTCTTTACACAAAAACAAGTTAACAGTTTTTAATGAATTCTTGCATGCTGATGACGAAAATTTTAAATTATCACAAAAAATGAGCTTTTTGGTAGTTCCTATACTTTTTGTATAAAAATTCGGGCTTTTGATAAGCACAAAAACACAAAAACTATTTGTAACTTAACAATACTAAATTACATACAAAAATTCTATTAATTAAGAGTTGCAAATATACGAATAATACAAAACAAAAAAGAGGCATGCGAAAAGCCACTCTATGGACATGAAACATAAGGTTCATTTTTGTAAAATGTTTTTGCAAATCTTCAAAATAAATTCGCGAATTGTGAAGTACACTTAGACCCACTTATAAAAGCTAAGGTCAAAAACTTAGGATAAAAGTAAAATAGACAAAAACGTCACCTAATTACAATTTTCAACCTTAACTCGACAGCATAGAGTCGATTTTTACGTATCTTTTTTAAGTTGACACCTGACAGAACATTTATTAAAATAAAAATCGACCTTATTGATTTAGTGATAGAGTTCATTTTTGAATGGTCAGAAATAGACTGTTTTTCTGAAAATCATTATTATTGACTGTTTAAGTGATATTTGTGCGACTTGAAGTGTGTAAATTGACTGCACGTGACTTCAAGTGGCAAAATCGTGTATTAATTTGTATTCTATATGAATCAAACATCCTTCTATAGGTTTTCCACGCGGTTTTACTTGTGTTTTCCCTGTTTATCTAAAATGAAATTTAATTTTGACTGGAACATCTTAATTTTTCTGTGTTTTAACAATAAAATTAATGTAAATTTTTGATAATAGTGTAATTTGTTTCCATAATTGCTTTTAAACAAAGTTAAAATGGGATTTTCTCTTAAATTCAAAATGCACCAAAATCGGTTCAGGCATTCGGAAGATATTGTAGAATATAGAAACTCACATTTTACTTGAAATCTAAAAACATATATTTAGCATTCATATTAGGTCTAAACAGAATTTACGATAAAAAAAATACAAAAATAATGATACCGGAACTTTACTAGTTTCACAATAGGTCCTCAAACAAAACTTATTTACATTACTTAGTTAAACATTGATCGTCTTCTACTTGTTTAAACTACTCGTAAATTATGCTAATTTAAAAACCATAGAATTTTAATATCACTAAATGTACTCGAAAATGTGATATTTTTATTTCCGCATAACGTTGTGGACAGTTTCAAGGCTATTCCGCAACTAGTCAAACTGGTTGGACTAGTTTCTCTCTGTGCTTTATTGTTTTAAATTAGGTGTATTGTTATTTTTGTGTTTATTATCCTCAATGCGGAAATGATTGGATATTACTCGTTGGTCAATAAGGTATTTTGACTAAAAAAATATTTTATGGTCGGACAGACAGGTTTCCCTAAAATATTGAATAAGTATTTTTCAATTTATCACATCATTCAAAAGTTAGGAAGCTAAGGGGTATCGTGTTGCCCAGATAACTAGGTTGAGGAGGTCAGATAGGCAGTCGCTTCTTGTAAAACACTGGTACTTAGCTGAATCTGGTTAGACTGGAAGCCGACCCCAAAATAGTTGGGAAAAGTCTTGGCCGATGATGATGTATTCAAAAGTTAGGTTGATAAGAACACCCAAGATGATGAAATGTATGACAATGCGGGCTAGTAAAATCACTTGCTAGTAAAAAACGTACTGGTAAGTGACGTCACACGAGATTTTATTTTCCTGTATCGACTTAATTTTTTTTTATAATAATATTGTAAACGGCAAGACAGCGTGCTGCGGGCAGTTTGTTGCTCTGTTTCTTCTCCCACAGCGGTGAAGGGTGGGCGAAACTGGGTGCTATTCAATGTAATCTGACCTTCAAAAAGTGCTACTTAGTAGCCTAATTTGAATAAATGACTTTTGATTTTGATTTTGTCTACGAGATAAAAGACAAAATACGTATCAATTATTTCAGAGGAGAGCATTAACGTGCGTTGTCTTGAACATTTACAAGAGTCCAGATATACCTAGGTATAATATAATTTGCATTCGTATTGAATAATATGAAATAAGTATTCTCATCTAGTGTTTATGAATAATAATAGCTGGTTTGACCTTACCTTTGCTAACTAAATCTAGAATTTTATGTTAATTGAGATAGGCTCAATTGTTCTTTTGCATATAGTTATAGGCAACTTTATCCCTTATGGTGATAAATTTAGATATTCTTAGATATGTTTAATTAAGTTAAAACTTTTGGATCATCATCAGCACTACACTTTTCCCAACTATGTTGGGGTCGTCTTCCAGTCTAACCAGATTCAGCTGAGTAAAAGTGTTTTACAAGGAGCGACTGCCTATCTGACCTCAACCCAGTTACCTGGGCAACACGATATCCTTTAATCATAAAAAATAATCAAAATAAACATCGAGGTTAAGCAACTGTAGGTACAGCCAAAAAAATGATGGGTCACAATTTTTTACATCCAAAACTTTCTCAAACTTTTTTGAACGGAACTAACATCATCTAGAGTCAGATTCGCACTTGAAGGTGTTTTTTATAAACTTTATTTGTATCGCTCTGCTGGGCAAATTCCTCTGCCTTTATTATAAATCACCTGAATAACAATGTTTTAAAACTTAATTACATTTTTAATATCATGTCGTTAATTAATGTTACTAATCTAGTTAACTAATTATCTAGAATGGTTAACGAGAGTATAATAATTAACTGTTTTACATTACTTAACTGCACTTGCATAGTTCAAATATTTCATTTGAGGTGTTGCTAATTATTTTATAGTAAAGTTAAATCAGTAAGACAAGTCTGAAAAATTAACTAATTATATTTCATTATGCCTAATAACTTCTTAATCTAAAAAACAAAAACACAGGACAAAAAATCGGGATGAAGCTATACTATGTGTTTATCCCAGTTATAAACTACCTGTGTATAAAATTTCGTCCAAATCTGTTTAGTAGTTTTTGTGTTAAAGAGTAACGAACATCCATCTGAAGAAATCTATATGCATGTATAGAATACTAGCTGTTGGCCGCGGCTCCACTCGCATAGGAAATTGCAGTAAAGCATAATTCTGTTTTATTACTTAACTTACATTCACATTTAAGTATTAGTAGAGAATTAGGGATAATAAGGAATTTAAAATAACTTCAAAAAGTCACATTCTTATTTTACCTGTGTCGGGATCGAACCTGCACCTTTAGCATACAAATCTATACTAATATATAAAGCTGAAGAGTTTGTTTGTTCGAACGCGCTAATCTCAGGAAATACTGGTCCAAATTGAAAAATTCTTTTGTTGAATAGGCCATTCATCGAGGAAGGCTTTAGGCTATAAACCATCACGCTGCGACTAATAGGAGCGAAAACACAATGGAAAATGTGAAAAAAGCACGAACGACGGGGACGAAGTCGCGGGCAACAGCTATTCCATTCTAAAACGGCAAATCCATCACTGCACATTACATAAGTATATACAACACTTTAATAACATCACCCTCCCTTCGTAGTCGGGTAAAAATAAACGTAAATAATTTTTCAACGGTTGTTTTTCTGTGCTTAACTTTCTATGTTTCAATGTATTAACAAAACTGATGGTTGTTAAGATAAGTATATAATGTTCGCCTCACCGTGACATTAATAAAACAATCTCGGCTTACCTCTCTAATACAAACCTTAAAGATACAGATAAATTTATATGTAAATACAGGTGAAAATTCGCAACCTATCAAAAACCCGGCCTTGTCAAACGCAACTAAACTCCTTTATAAAAAAGCAGTGGCACGTATTATTTAAGCTTGAAACATAACGATATCCAGTTAATAATGCATTCAGATGTAAAAGAAACAAAGCTGTTCTTCTAAAAACATTCCCCACCCATCGAAAACCCGGCCTCATGACACGCAGCTTAACTTCTATCTAAAAAACAGTGGCACGTCTTATTAACTTCATTACATAGTGATGTAGTCATACTGGATTGAAACGCAAATTGACACCAAAAAATAAACAAAGACATTTTCCTAAAAACATTCGCCACCCATCCAAAACCCGGCCTCATCAAACACAGCTTAACTTCTACCTAAAAAAACAGTGGCACGTCTTATTTAACATTACGAAGTACAGTTATGCTGCATTCAAATGCAAATTATGACCAATAGCAACAACTTGCCGTGCTGTTGCGAAAACTGATTTCTACGCGCAATTCACTATTCGAGACAGGGATTTTTATGTCATCCTTTACATCATGATGGCTATTGGCAGTATATAGTCTTCCGCGAATTAACTGTTTATTGACCCAGTTAGTGCCTATCTATAAAATACCGCCAACTGTAAGTAAATTAATAGATTTAAAAAATCTAAATGTCATTCAAATTTTATCAAAATCGGTCCAGCCGTTTTTATAATTGTAAATTGCATTGTCATCGGGATTGAAGCTACCCTGAAAATTTCAGCCTGCTAGCTTATCGGGAATTGCCTCAAAATTTAGTTACTAAAACAACCGGAACGACAAACAAACAAACAAAACGTGGGAGTTAGAAGACGTTGGCTACATTTTGTAATTAACTAATTAAAGCGGTAGTAATTTCAATAATAATTACTTAAAGTAACTTATGCACCAAAAAACAGAAAAACCTTATATTTTATACTAGCTGTTGCCCGCGACTTCGTCCGCGTGGTTAGAAGATATAAGTTATGATTTATACTTGCCCTGTTTTTTCCACATTTTACATTGTATCTTCGCTCCTGTTAGTCGCAGCGTGATGATTTATAGCCTAAAACCTTTCTCGATGAATGGTCTATTCAACACAAAAAGATTTTTTCAATTGAGGAACAATTCCAATCGAGGAAGGCTTTATTCTATGAACCATCACGTTGCGACTAACAGGAGCGAAGATACAATGGAAAATGTGAAAAAACAGGGCAGGTATAAATCATAACTTAAATCTTCTACCCACGGGGACGAAGTCGCGGGCAACAGCTAGTAACAAATATACTTATTGGTTTTTTTAAACATGATTTCTACTTTTAATATTCGCTATTTTCGCGAAATCAGAAATACATCTGTGAAAATTTTAAAAATCTAGCAATCATGGTTCATGAGATACAGGCCGATTTCAGACGTACAAATAACGGGTCCTTAGTAATTGGGATCCGTTTTTACAATTCGGCTACGAAACTCCAAGTCAATAGTTATTTTGACCATATGGTACACAATAATCATGTATTTAAAATTCAAATCACGTATTTTCGTTGGATTTAGCTACAAAGGATTTATAAAAACTGCCCAAACCATTAGATTCATAATGAAGTATTTATTTCAAATATAATTCAGGTTGTTTAAAAATAAAAGATGACTTGACATGGCACGTGCCAGTCGCTCATTAATATACATTTTAAAGGGATAAGTAACCAAATGGTAAAAAAAATAGATTTTAAAATCCACGTTTTTAAATTTTATCAAAATCGGACCAGCAGTTTTTATAGTTGTAAATTGCATTGGCATCAAGTCTGAAGCTACCCTGAATATTTCAGCCTGCTAGCTTATCGAGAAGTGCCTCAAAATTGAGTCACAAACATCCAAACGGAACGACAAACAAACAAGAGACAGAGAGTGTGCAAAAACGTGGGAAAATGGACAAGGTTTTACTGAAACATCGCTGTCTGGAGGTCTGTCAGTCCGTCTGTTAAGAGACTCCCGCATTGAAGAATTCAATCCTTGTGTCGCGCTGGACAAACTTTCAAGTCACGTGCACAAAGACACCCAGACTTAGGACAAGCATTCGTGGATCACACAAACGCTTGTCCTGGGGCCAAACCCGCGAAGCGTTGCGCTCAGTAGAATTGGCGTGGTTACCTCAATCACTTGGCTATCCGTGCAGTCAAGTTTGCCGTAAATAAAAAATATGCTAAAACTCAATATCTTAATCTTCATTCCAAATTGTGGAAGGGAGATACAACGCTACATCTTCCATCGTTCTTTCTCGCTTCCTCATCTGTAATAGTTTTATTTTAAGGGTTAGTGACAGGTTTCCAGTACCAGTTGAAGCGAATTCTACAATCAGAACTGGTATCGCAATTTGTCATCAGTGAAATGAGGAAAAATCATTTTATTAGTCACTTAAACGATGTATTGCTCGAAAACTATCGAATACTTGCAATTAAATACGATTGAGTAAAATGGAGTGAATAGTGAGTATTTTTGGGGTGGATAGAAATATAGTTTTTCTTGATTTTAGAGCAGTTTTTATGTAAACAAACGAATGCAACCCCCAAAAAGGGTATTTTTCTATTCTCAATGAAACCTTAGACATAACTCAAATCTCCGAATTTTGGCTATACGTGCCAGTCGCTTCACCAATTCTTCTACTGAAACACTGACCAAGAAACTCTGAATAACTGAAACTAAAAAAATAGTTTATTACTCTTTTATTTGTTCATTGTATCATTACATATAATATTGTCTTGTGGAAAACGTTGGTAATAAAACGAATGCTGTGTAGTTTTTTGCGCCGTTTCTTCTCTCACAGCAAAAGCGCTTAGGAAGCGGTGAAGGATGGGCGAAACTGGGTGCTGTCCAATATAATTTGAACTATAAAAAGTACTAATTAGTAGTCATTTAAATAAAGTATGATTCTAGATTGATTTTGAAGAAGTCAGATGGACTGTTACCTAGCTACTTGCGGCTAAACTGGAAACCGATCGAAACACAGTTGGGGAAAAGCTAAAAATCATTGGAAACAGTTTTATCATAAATTCTAAATGCATTTTCATCTCTTTCACAGCCATGACGGTGGAAATTATGACAGACAACCAGCTCTTTCAGGCGAAGCAAGGAGGGGACATAACGTACAAGGACATGGTTGAGGAGAGCGTCCCTCTCGGAGAGTCCCAGATACAGAAGCTGTTCTCCGGGTCCTCAGTACTCCTGACCGGTGGAACTGGGTTCTTGGGGAAGCTGGTGGTGGAAAAACTATTAAGGTCAGTTGTTTTTGCTCTGAGACATTTTTGCAACGCTTAAATCTTCTTTGTATGGAAGGTGGTGCCCAGCTAGGTGGTGGCGACTGTTTGGTGCTGTGAGCTGTGAGAAATATATCGGCGACTAATGTACTAAGGAGTTTAATCTTTATATCGCCAAATCGTTTACTCTCGTATCGTTTTTTCTACAATTTACTTATTAAGCGGAGAAGGGTAATCAAAATGTGTGCTCTATGCAGTCAATTTCAACTCACGAAAAGTGTTTTTAATAGCCTGATTTGGGTAAAAAATGACTTTTGAATTTCACCTTGACTTTGGAAAACCATTTGCCTAGCGACACGTAGCGCATTTTGTCGTTTGATACCGCTCAGCTATCGATGGCGTCATTTAGGTAAATAATTAGGGTTTCATACTCAGAGGGGAAAAACGAAACAATATTAATAAGCCTCCGCTGTGTGCACAGCTGTCCGTCCGCCATTTAAAAAAAATAAAGCAGTCTCTTTGTACGGAACCGTCAGACTCACGAGTCGAGTCGTACTTAACTGGTTATATTATGTATGTCCTGAAAACTAACCGTGTTATATTTGCTGACTGTACGTCCCATACATTCAAAATGCATGACTCATACAAATTCAATACTTGTAATGGAACCACAGAACCTGTTGCCGTGATCTGCGCAAGCGCATGTACTGGTCAAATTGACAATCTTTGTAACCATAATTTTATATGGATCATTGCACTCTCTCATACCATAGATTATAGAAGTTGTAGACAGGACAAATTTAAGAACAGCCTTTTTCTTTTGAGTTTATTATAATGTAACTGAGTCGCTTCGGGAAAGAGATAAAAGTTTGTGAGAGTGAGACCGCAATACACATTGTCACACACACAGATATAGAAAGAGACAGCGATAGTTCTACATCTTATTTAAAGTTTGTATTCTCTTTGTAGGTTCAAGGCAAATTCAAAACGGTAAATATGATGAAAAAAATCAGCATTTCGGTTAATACAAAAAAAAAAATTAAAATTAAAATTGAGTCCTAATCAAATCCCATAATAGGAATATTTAATGTTAATTATAGTAACAGAAAGTAAAAGTAATAATTTCCTTTTTTTCCGTATTGGCGGGTCTGCATCAGTTTTTATTCTTTGCTCTGTGGCACGTAACGTTACGTGTGTTTATAATGTAAATTTACGAAAGAATATAAATAAGTATAATTTAAGTAAAACCGGGCAATTTGTACTAGTTTTTGTAATTATGGAAATACACGAAATAAGTACTTATTACTATGTCGCAGTAGCTAAGTGGAGCAACGACCGGATTCGTAGGCTCGAGATTACAGGTTCGACTCCCGTTTAAGTAGACAAATGATACATGTAGAAATAGCTAATTATAGCTGGAATGGGCGTTTCTTTTTAGGATTCTGTTTTGATTTCTAATCAATATTTTTACACACGCGTAAGTTGAATTTGAAGATGTTACGTTGAAATGTCGTGTGACGTCACTTGTCAGTATATTTACCGACAAGTGACGCCATTAGCCCCTCTTTACAATACGTTTCATCACCTTTAGTGAGTCTGATCTGTATTTGTTTAAATCTATACTTCTATACTAATATATAAAGCTGAAGAGTTTGTTTGAACGCGCTAATCTCAGGAACTACAGGTTCGAATTGAAAAATTATTTTGTGTTGAATAGATCATTTATCGAGGAAGGCTATAGGCCATATAACATCAAGCTGCGACTAATAGGATCGAAGATACAATGGAAAATGTGGAAAAAACGGGGAAAATCCACGTGGATGAAGTCGCGGGCAATAGCTAGTTGATATAATAAAATTGAAATTAAACATCCAAAATTAATTAAAAATCTACGAGGAATTGTTGAATAATAAAAAAAAGAAGAAAGCAACGACTTCCACAGTAAGGAATTTAATCCTTGTGTCGCGGGGGGTTTTACAAACATATAAATCACATGCACAAAGACACCCAGACTCAGAGGAAGCATTCGTGGATCACACAAATGCTTGTAAGTACCAGTGTTTTACAAGGAGCGACTGCCTAACTGACCTCAGCCCATGGGCAGCCCGAAACACGGAGGAACTCGTTATGACAAAGATGGTCACTAATCTTAGGACCAACCGCGTCAAGCGTAGCTTAACTTCTGATCGATTCACTTATGCAGTTATAGCTTGGCCACGAGCTCCTCTCACTACTCGAATATCAATGCAATAGATTATATTCAAGATAGTATGTGCTAAGTGAACTGAGAGCCAAATGCCACGTCTCATATAATTGCAAATGAGAAAAAGAGATAACGCTATATGCCGTGTATAGCGCTGTCCCGCTCTCATAAATATAAAATTACTTTAAAACGTGGTTGATGGGAAAAAAGATATATTTGCAAGGAATTCTTAAGGTGTGCTTTGTAAGCTGAATGTTTGTCGGGTGACCATGAAGTTTTTATTCTGATCGAATGGTTGATGTACAACCTGGTGTCAGAGTGTATCCCGCCCGTAGTCCTCTGATGTGACGCAACACACTTGAAATATAATCAGGTGTTTTATTGACCGAGTTCAAAAATGGATAAATTCTCAATTTGTCTGTTCGTATTTTGTTTCCTTTCTTGCCTGTTCTCTCAGAATTTTAGCGTGGATGAACCGATTTTGTTTAAACTTTTTCATTTAACGTGAAATTGTTCAGCTCAGTAGCTTTTTATTTGAATTCGGTTGTAATTTTTTATTGTTAAAACTATATTATTGCCATTAAGGTCCAACGAAAGATTAACTGAATAACAATATGAATGAAAAAGTTAACGTAGCCAATTTCGGGTCTAAGCCTGCTATTTAGGGTCTCTTTTGAAATGCAAGTTAAGCCGAGGGGTTCTGCTGGTTATCAATTACAAGCTGTTCGCGACTTCGTCCCCGTGGGTAGAAGATATAAGTTATGATTTATACCTGCCCTATTTTTTTTTCACATTTTCCATTGTATCTTCGCTCCTATTAGTCGCAGCGTGATGGTTTATAGCCTAAACCTTCCTAGAAGAATGGTCTCTTCACAGAAAAAGAATTTTTCAATTTGGACCAGTAGTTCCTGAGATTAGCGCGTTCAAACAAACAACCTCTTCACCTTTATATATTAGTATAGATATTATTACATGAAACAAAGAATAATCAATATTTTTAGTTATAATAGTGAAACTTATTACAAAAGCAAGCAATATTAGATAAATGATGATAAAAATGTAGTTGAAAGTATAGATAAAGATCATTGCATAAGAAAACCTTTTTAGATATCTATCATTAAGTAATATAATATGTGATATCTGTACCGCACGTTCATTTAACACAAACATTGATATCATTGTATCAAAATTCAAATTTTCCATAAATTTTCCAATTTCTACAAGCTCATGATTAAGGACTCCAATTGGGTTAGAAACTATTCGGGCGATCCCGATAAATATGCGCGGGTAAACTATATGGTTGTGTGAATGTATGTTTACTGCCACTTTACGCTGAAACAACTAAACCGATTTTGATGAAATTTAAAAAGGAGGGCGCTGGTAACAGCCTTATCACTTGAGTAATTTTTTATCCGACTGCGATAAAGGAAGGTAATGTTTTGCAAACATACCCGAAATAAGGTGTCGTAATATGATTTAGGGGAGGCCTTTGCCCAGCCATGGGATAACGTATATCGTACTGTGTCCCACGGCTGGGCAGAGGTCTCTAATAGAAGAAAAAAACAAGACATTACGTTACTTAAACTTTTAGGAATTATCTTATTCTTAACGATAAACATTGTCACCCTATCAACAATTCAAATTTGTTATCATGCTCACAAGACAAAATAAATTCAACTCTAAAACAATCGTATTAGAGTTTACAATACATTACACTCAAAATGAGATATTTGTCATACATAACTTTATCTCTTTATAGTTATTTAATTGAATGCAATTTATGTATTCATGCAATTCGTAAATACA